>NC_031775.1:7638756-7857702 GCF_001522545.3 Parus major | reverse complement strand
AAATAAGTAATTTTCTTAGTTATTAGTTTTAAACCACGACATGTGTACAACTTTCTCAAACAACTCTGCAAACTTTAAGAGAAAGGACTGAGTTTCCATTTTTAAAGGAGCTAACATTTGTTTTATGGCTTAAGGAATTCTAAAATATGAAATGGTTGTCAACAAGTTTTTATAAAGGAAAATACATTTAAGTACTGTAGCAATTTTTGTTTTAAACAATTGATCAGTTTCTCCTTTCCTTGTTATGCACTATTGTCCTTTGCAGTTTCCTTCAGTATTTGAAACAAAAACATAAATAGAGTGTTGACTTTACTCAGTGCTCCAATCATGAAAAATATGTAGGAATTAAATACATGCAGGGGTTGTACCTTAAGGGAAAAGTATATGGAGTCAGAGTTGCAAAGGATGACTCGCTCTTTACCAAAGAAATAATTTGGCAATTCCATCACTATCTTCACTGGAGTGACTGATTAAATGAACAGAACTTAGGGCTCCAATTCCTAAGATGCAGATTGCTCAGTGAGCCGTGGCAGAGGTACGAGCTCTTGGCCAAACCTGCATTGCAATTTAGCAAAATGAATATTTATCCTGCAGCAAAGAGGCCTGACTAAACACGGCTGTAAGTAATGGCCTCTTGTCACTATAAACCAGTCCTCCAAAACGCAGCGG
The DNA here is from genome assembly GCF_001522545.3 of Parus major. Classification (NCBI taxonomy): domain Eukaryota; kingdom Metazoa; phylum Chordata; class Aves; order Passeriformes; family Paridae; genus Parus; species Parus major. The sequence continues at coordinate 7,857,033 of NC_031775.1, read as the reverse complement.
ACGAATATGCCTGACAGACCTAATAGGAAGGATCTGAGGTAGCATGGGGTGATAGTGATGGTAGAGAGTTTAAATCTAAATCTGACAGCTCATCAAAGCAAACAAACTGCACATAGGATACACAAATTTGGACAGCTTCATCTATCACATGGGAAGGCACAGCCATCATGCCAACAGGCAGCCAGCACGTTAAGACAGCAATGGCCTAATGCTTTCAATTTGTTTGGTTTTATATCCCCATATTAACTTTTGTGGCAGGACAAGGACCAATTGAACCATGTTCTTAAGGATGAAGAGGAAAACCAGAGTGCTTCCTTCAGACTGTGTGTCTCTTATTTCCTAATTCCAATGGATTTTGACCTTCTGACTTTTTACTTCATAGCTGCTATAATGCCTCATGCTCTCAGTGCTCTGAACCATCTACAGTTAATACGCTGAAGTTTCCAGTAACAAGTTTCAAAATTATTTTAATGTAAGATATCATATGGTTAGAGGTGATAATGCTGAAGTAAATAATTGGACAAGCCAAATAACTTGTATGCACTCTGTTTACAGTAGCTTCATTCTCTTAATTTCACATATAGGGTTTTTTTCTTTTTCCCTTCTCCATTATCTTCAATTTGCCTCAAATAAAATAACTCTTTGTATTTTTATAGGGTATTTTGAGGCACATTAAATACTTCAAAGCTGAAAATTACATCCTTGGATGTATCTTAAAAATTCGTGGATGTGGTGCTTAGGGACATGGTTCAGTGGTGGAGTTGGCAATACTGGGTTAATGTTGGATTCTATGAACTTCAGGGTCCTTATCAACCTAAACATCCCATGATTTTGAGACAGTAAAGTGACACTTGAGTGTGCTCAATCACAACATATGGCTGCTCCTTTATTGCACTGTTTTCATTTTCTCTTCCTTCCAGAGCAGCCTGTACTTATTTCCCTGTTCTCCTGTCTCATCCAGAAGTCCCATGATTTTTTTTTGTACACTGTTTAACACTTTAAACATGGTGAAGTCTAAATCTATGACTAGAACTCAGCAGTGCCAATAAAACAACTAAGTCACTGGTTACAACACTGAAGAACTTTACCTGAAAGTAACCAACCTCAGACTGGCAATCTGTACTCCCTTTCTTCCTCTAATCCTGTGATAGGTGACAGGTGCCTTTAAACATTACAGAATCCTAAGAGCAGACTTTCTCAATCTGATATTTGGAACAACATCAGACTGGGGAAAAACAACAAACACACACACACAAACAACAAAAAGGCCTCTGCAATTTATAACTGGGTGACTTAAATCTATTTAAAGTCCATTCCCAAAACAAGCTTCACTAAGCAGCACTCTCTACAAAGCCTCTCTTTCTGAAGAGGGAGGAGATCAATTCTACTTAAAGACATGATGTGACAACTATCACTGTACTCATACCCAGACAGAGACACCAGGTTACTGCAGCCCAGTAATTCATATGCCTCCATAAAACAGACTCATCATAATGTCAAATCTGGTACATATTAACAAGACTGAAACATAGAAGAAATGTGGGGTGAGGGGTGTGGTATGAGTGCATTCTAGTTCCCACTTAATCATGTCAATGAGCTTCCAAAACTGCAGGAAAGAATACTCTCATCTGCCTCTCCCAGTTCCCTTACAAAGCTAATTCAGTAGGAAACACACTTAGCTGTCAAATCCATCCCATTTATTGAGCACTTGTCTGATTAGAAACAAAAGGAAGGACAAAGTAATCTTTGGAGGAAAGAAGAAAGAAACCGTAACATTGGATTATGCAGAAAAGAATCTTATTTGAAAACAAGAATGCTTCTGACATTTATCAAAACCACAAACTGACACTTAAAAAGGAAAAAAGAAGACAGCTTACAAGGCAGAGGTTAATTTGGTTTTGTTTAATTTTTTTTCCCCAAAGGTTCATTCATGTCTTCTGCCAATCCAACCCTGGAATAACCTCTCAGGTGTATCATCCTTAAAAACTGCTGCTTTGTTCTCAAACCTTTTAAACATTCTAAATAAAATCTGAGAGAAAATTGTGTGTTTGTTTTTCAATCTCCTCTTAATTGTTTTAGAAGCCCAGTTTATACTTCCAAGGAACTGGAAATCTATCCTCAGTCATTTTCACTACTCTTCAGACCACCAATAGCTTCTACCTCTATGCCCCTGCAGAGTGATTCTGTCATGGGTAGAAGCCATTTCCATCACAGCCATTTCCAAAGCAGTGGGAGAGTCCTGGGATGAAAAGTCAAATACGACTTTCTAAATACTTTCAAGTTATTCCAGGGAAGTAAAGCAGTAAAGAGGACAGTGACCTTGTCTCCAGAGAATAACTGTAACATGAGGGAAAGATAAAGTACCTTTCACCTGCCTGATACAAGTTACAAGTGAAAGGGATCTGTTTCCAGGCTCATTCAAAACTTTTATCTTTCTGAATACAGACACAGAGAAAAATATTTACTACTGCTGTGATTTATAAAACATTTTTTAAAAACAGTGTAGAAGCATTTGAAAGCCATCAGATACTAAATACGATCTGCAACCACTTTTGAAACCTTGGCACAAAAAGCTTCATGAGACAACACAGCTGTTACCCTTATGAAACTGTATTTTCTTTATCATGCCAAAAAACCAAACCAAACAAGTCAAGCACAGGGAAAGGGGAAGAAAAAAAGGATCAAGTAAAGATAAAACTCTACCATTGCAGATTTTAAGCAATCTATAGACCATTTTTTGCTTGACTAGCAGCTCAAAATGACCAATAATTAAAGAAAAATATCTAGTAATTACTATTACTCGTATTTATTTTTATTTATTTATATTTATTATGAGGGCTAAATAAGACCCTCAGACTATTTTGAGGCTACACACCTTGCCACCTTTGTAAATATCCTGTTCAAAGAATGCATAGCAGCAGCAAAAATCTCTCCAAGGAAATCTTTAAAGCAAATTCAGTTTTTCAGATTAAAAGGAAGGAGAAAAAAACCCAGGAATATAGTCACAGTCCACTTTATTTATACTTCGTAGTCATCCTAAAAAATGGCAATGCCTCTTTACCACTTCCTTACCTACACATACACCTTTTCAGCAAACATTTCTCTTCAAAGCTTTGACCATCAGGATTTGTTTCGTGGGGCTTTTGTATTCTAACTGCTCAATATATTAAAAATAAAATTTTTTTAAAATATCCAAAAGCACTAAACAGCTAAGGAAAGCCCCCCCACACCACAAAAAGAAGCTTCTCTTAGTCATTGGGGATACATAAGTGAGCACAGAAAAATGATGATTTACACATAATCCAGTGGAAGAAATCTATTCAACAGTCCTCTGACCCCAAAACAAAACAAAGCAAATATCAGAAGGCAGCCTTTAAACCCAGAATTTTATATTTACTGGGTTTTTTTTTTCTTTTGTTTTTCAAACAGGAATGTTCTCAATACAGTGAAACCTATGAACAAGATGCTTAGATTGTGTCTTTACATAGATCTTTACTAAAGCATTGAGTATCCACAAGCACTTTGGACACAGTATAATTACATCTCTGCACCTGCTATGTGCAGCTATCCCTTCCCTGATAATTCCAACTCAGCAGTCATTGCAACAGTGCTTACAAAACACTACTTAAAAAACACTCAACTGTTCTGCCAAGAAAGTACAGAAAACTAAGAATAAGCCTGTAATTCAATGCTCTTTTTCCACAATGCTTAGTTTCTAATGTTTTTGAATGTGTACAAGATGCATATTCCCCCCACCACAGAAAAGCTCACCCTTTGTTCAATATGGGAATAAATTCCTTTCTGCTGCTGTGAAAAGAAATGGCACACTCAAAAGACCTTTTCAGTTTAGATTTTAAAAAGGTAATCTGATGTAATGAAAATTGCTTGAAAACATCTGGACTAAAGTAAAATCCAACAAGGAGCAATGGATAGGCTATTTTCAGCCTTGGGACATTCTGTTTCTTGCTTAAAAGCCTACATTTGTAGTGCTGACATCTCTATACAATGTTCACTTCTGTTAGTACTGTCCAGACAATTATAAAAATGATTTATCAAAAACCCAGTCACCAGAACAATTTGGTACTTCAAAATTCCTTCTATTCCAGTTTCACTGATTACAGCAATCACTTTTTCAAGCAGGTCATTCAAACAACAAAACAAACAGGAAAGACTGTCATGGTTCATAAGACCTACAAGGAGACAGAAGTGGGGTGAAGCCTTATTAGAACATAAAGACTTCCCAAGATATGCACATATTTAACTGTAGCAGTGTTCTGTGTTTGATCTTTTCCAAATGAATGAAAATCTAGAACTCAACCATAATCCAATTAAATTATACTTCATTTGCATCATCTTCAGTTGTTGCATTTATAGTCTTTTTTTTTTTAGATGCAAGTTTGAAAAAAAATGGTAAAAAAAAATGGAACCATAATTTCCAAAATTACCTGGGTAATTTGAAAATTTTCTCAAGTTAATTTTGAGGTTATTAAAGATAAGATTATACACCCACAAAAGCTGTGTTGTTCTGTGGCTCTCTGCAATTGAAGTAGAGTATTTCATTGACAAGACAGTTCTTAATTTTATTCAGTTATCTCAAAACACAACTGATTCTTCTTAGAGAGGAAGCAGACACACTGCCAAATATTTGCATGCCTGATTGTTTTGGGCAGTTCTCTATCATTTAGTATGCACTATCTTAACTCAATTACTTGTCTCTGACATTTTCTGAAAGTAACAAGTTCAGGCCAAACATGCCTGAACAGGATGCTAGGTAGTAGCATACATTTAAATGAGAAACTACACTATGGGCAAAAAATGCACTAAGCACATTCTGTAGACATTATCCCAGGTTTTACAGGTTTGCACCCCAATTAGCAACATACATGTGCTAAGTGTTCTAGTGAAAAAATTAGTGTTCCATCTACTTTAATTATTCTTAAATGCAAAGCATTGACTAAGAAGACTCATTGTAACAAGCTCCATGACCCCTCACTTTCAGAACATTCTCTTACATTCTGAAACCTGCATACAACATCTGCAGTAGAAAAAGTGGTATTTTAGAAAGTGTGTGTGCACATACCCATATAAATACTGCTAGGCCAAAATAAAAATGGCAAGGATTTGTGAAAACAAAAACCAATTTCTAGTTAACTTCAATTTTTCAAGATAAGGAAACTAGACTTATGCAAGATCAAAACATATATAATATGGATGTGTGATATTTGTGGAAAATAGAAAAAGCTGTATTTATTTAAGACAAATTTCTTTATGCATTTATCTTATTACTTAGTTTATGTGCCTTTAAATTACATTTATGGAAAATTCTAAAATGGCATTAAGTGAAGTTCCAAAAACTTACTAACAGAGACCTGCATGTAAAAGCAGACTAACAAAGTCTCACATGCCAGCTATTCTGGACTGCTAAAAGGATCCAGCATGCAGTTAGCACCTGTCGTGTAAGTTTTAGTATAAAGAAGTGAGAAATGGAACTCCTTTTTTAATCTCGTATCAAAACTATTTACAGCTGTAATTCTAAGACAACACTTTTAAAGGGTATAGAAAAACAGCAATAAATTCCTTCAGTTTGACAAGTGACTTTGTATCCTTGCTATATGGCTTTTTATCAGTTTTTAGAATAAGCTGAGATTTGTGCCACAAAACTCCAACTGCTAACAGTGTTTTCAGGCTAAAGCCAGTGAACTCAGGCTTGACTGGAAAAGGAAAAAGAGGAGCACAGACAAAGTAGTCTAGTAAATTCTTCTCTCATGGTGAAGGTTCTTCTCTGTAATTAAATATAAAGAAGGGAAGAGACTGGTCTTTTTAGACATCATTATCATTTTTCTTTCAGTCTCCTAGAAAACTTTTACCAAAGGTAAAAGTTAAACATCTTCTTTTGTAATATAAAAGGATTTCCTGAATTTACATAGGAATCAAAAGCAAATATGTAATTACTGGCCATTAAATAGACTCATTGGCTTCAAACAGCTTTCTCAAAAGACAAAAAGACCATAAGGCATCCATACACAGGCACTGCAGACACAGACACAGTTTTCTCTATACTAGAAGCAAATATAACAGTTGGAAACTGACTATTACACAGTACAGAGTGTCTTTGTAAAGATACTGATAGCATACTCCCCTTTAAGTATTCCTACTTGAGTTAAGTAGGCACCAAGGATTTAAAGAGAGCCTGGAAAAGCAAATTTTGAAAGGCATAAGTGCCTTAAGTGATTCAAGCATTTAAAATGTCAATGACCTTTAGTATTTTTGCCTCTTTAAAAAGTCTATTGTATAGATGCCATACCCTTCTGTCAGCAACATCTCATATTATACACTATGCAACAACAGACCCTGCATTGACAAGGCCACTTGTCTCAACTTTTCAGCTTCAATCCAGCCAAGCCATAAGAATGCAAAAATGGACAATAGTTCCATATACAACACAACAACAGTACAATGAAAGCACATCAGCAATGCATTCCTAGGCAAGTCTAACAGCAAGAAGCACAAATAATCAGCAGCACTTCCTCATTTGCAGCAATCAGTATCAGAAATTCCCAGAGTCCACAAAAATATCTCTGTGAGTGTCAATGAGATCTTTCTAACAGTAACTTCTCCAAATTCCTTCAAAACCTGATGTAAGGCCATAGTATCTTCTAGCTCCCCTGACAAGGGGTTCCACAGCCCTCTATTCAGTATCTCAGTATCTCCGTAATTACTTTTGTCTGGTGTTGAAACCCTTACCTGCCAAGAACACTCATCTGGTGTCCTTTAACTGCTGTACCAAAAGAATGGACAGTCATTTCCTCCTCACCCTATCTTACATTTCTTTTGGCCAGTACTGTTATATCCCTTACTCATGTCCCTCAACTAAGATGAAAAGGTGAAATGATCCTAACTTATTCAGACATTCCTCATATGGAAAGTATTACATACCTTTGCATCAGTCCTGACTCTTCTGCCTGTATCTTCTCTATTTCCTAAACTTTCCACCAGGATGATCAAACAAACTATAGTTATGGATTCACTGTATTGTAACTGCAAGATGTATTGTAATCCACTTTTCACACCACTTGCAGAAACTCAGAGACAATCACTGCCTATGCCACACAAATTTACCTAAACTCAATCTTTGGTCTATGCCATTTTCAGATTTAAACACTCCTTTGTTCCTGAAAGGGCAGGACAGATGCAAGCAATAAGAGGAAGAGTTCATTGACAAGAATTATGCTTAAGCTCTAAGAGACTTTAAAGCAATATAATAAAAACAAAGCGTGTCCAGCACAAGGAGGTCCAATCCAAAGCATCAGACCACGTGATTCTCTCAAATGACAGAGCCCTACTTTTTCCTTTAGATGAAGTTGCTGCTGTCACAGATTAGTCTAAGGCATAAGCCCTGAATGACCTAACTAGACTTTTTATTTCATGCACTTGGAAAAAAGAAAAAAGAACTTGATTTATTTTCCAAGTTTTGCCTGAAAGTGGAATGGTAAATTTAGAAGACAGAAAAATAAAAAAAAAAACTACAGTACATAGCACTGCTGAGCAAAAGCATGTAATTAATACCCAGCCCATCATCATTCCCAGAAATAAAGCTCATCTATAACATGTTGTGGGCTCCAATACAGCTCCATTCATAGTGGTTTTCTCACATTTCCTTTTCTGCTTGTTGCTTATTCTTTCCTGGCTTTTATGTAAGTTCTGGGAAAACATATGCAAGGATGACTTCCAAGTGACAAGAACTTTGCATGTAAAAAGGAAATTATTAGCAGTAATAACTTTCATCCAGAAAGTAATAACTTGAAGAAATCCTAAGCATGTATGTCAATATCAACAGAGAGATGGCAAATTAACACAACACTGGAAATTCTGTAGAGATCAGCAAAACAATCAGATGTCTGAAGTAAACTGACACCAAGATCTTTACATACATTGCTCTATGAATAAGTTCTATGTTCTGGGTAAAGGTTCTATGAAACTGTCAAAAGAAACAGAAAAGAATCCAAACTTCCCAATTTACTTCACAGTACAAACAGGAATTATACTTCCACACATTAACACATTCAAGAGAATATTTTGAAAAGTGTGAGGGCTCCCTCTTCTGACAACATTTTGACCAGACTGCAGAACTTGTAGGCTTGTGTTGTTCCAGAAAAACATCTTGACTCACATATGTGATATTTATTTCCTATTAGTTAAGAAAGCCAGGAATGTTTTCATCTTAAGGGAAAAGAAACCTAAGCCAAGTAAACTGGTAATTATTGTTGTTACAAAAAAAAATTGACTTGAACCTTACAAAGCAGTGTTTAAAAATAATGCATATTTTTATAGTGTAACTTGCAAAGAAATACCTAAAATATGAAGCCCAGTGCAAGACTGATATGACAGTATTTAAGAGATTAAGAGATGAGGTGAGCTGCATCCATAATCAGAAGATAAAATAACAAATGGTACTTTATAACCAAACACAGACCTATTGAAATAATTTCTGAATAATCCTCAAAAGCAAGACACCACTAGATTTATGGACAGCTACCTCCTTAAATCAGACTACAAAATCTTTGGTAAAGCAGGCACTGAAAGCCAATAGTGCCCAACAATATAAATACATATCTGACAATCACAGACTCTGTTTTAATCTTTTTCTTTTTTGTGACCACATCTCCTTCTGTTGAGCTGCTGCCACTCCCTTTGGGCTGATTACTCAGGCCAGCTTTCCTTTTAACCAACCCCCTCAGCTTTGGGTGGGCAAACCTGAAAGCTCCTCTATACCCTCAGAATCATAGGATAAACAAGAAAATACACAGACAATAGCCCTTAATCATTAACTCACAAATACAATAAATTCAAAAACACTACAGCTCACTACAGCCAGTATATTCAGGTAATTTCCACAGAGGATGTCAACTTTCACACAAGTGCTGCTCACTTGAACAGACTGCAAGCATTCTTTGGAAACAGATGCCTTGTTAATTTACAAAACTTGGAACGTTCACACATCCCCTTAAATTTCTCTGCAACATCTATCCTCTCCACATGTCCTATTCATACAAAATGAAAACTCAGTACATTCAACAAAGCAAGCCAGGGCTTGCTTTTGCCTCTTGGTCTACAAGAGGCGACTCTGTCACAACCCCTTCACTGTTTCTTATTTAAAATACTGCTGCACACTCTTTTAACTTAGTTGAAAATCTGTGTATGAAACAGATCTCCTCCCTTCATCTGAGAACCACACAAATAAATCATCATTCCCAGGATACAAAAATTTTCTTTTCATCCTCATGCAAGATTGATGCCCGGTCCCTAGTTTATTTCCTGATTGTTCCCTCTCCTCTGGAGACAGCTGATATTACTTATGTTCTCTGGCTGATGATCTCTGAATCTAATCACCCAGAGTTTCTGAAATCCCAAGCACAGTGTGAACACATCAGGACAAGCTCAGTTGTACTTGTAGCAATATAATGCAAATCTGGTACATTCCTGAGTCAGATTTTTAAGTGAACAGCACTCATACTTTAAAACATTCTAACTTAAGTATGTTTACTTCATTAGCACACGAGTGAACTGAACAGGCCATGGTAATTTTGCTTAGCAGGAGAGTCGACAGGAGCAGAGATTGACTGTCCACAGCCTTTACAATGGAGCCATGGCAGCAAGCCCAGAGATAGAGGGGGAGCACTAAATCTGCAAGATGGGTGAGCACAGCAGCTCTTGTGACTTGCAAGTACGATACCACTGTGATTTTTATAGGTGCCTTTTGTCACTAGTAATAATACTGCACTGCATGCAAAAGAAAATCGGTTCTGCGAAAGAGCAGTCCACACACGCAATGGAGACAGGCAACAGAGAGAACAGAACAGCTCCTCCGATCACATGGTCTAAGCAGACGTCTACTTACATATATAACAAACAAAATTCACTTCAAATTTAATTTCCACTGAGTCAATGCAGCTTAGCAAGCCCCCCCCAAGAAAACAAGTACTTATGTTTTAGAAGTACTTTTGAAGTGTTGAAGAAAAATACAACAATTTCTACTGCATCTCATTTAATCTTTCATTATGCTTCAATTAATAGTTTCTGATTTTCAGTCAGGATGTACATTAATAATCCAACTTGCATTTCAGACCTACTATTCATTTCTCTTTTCCATCTTCCCCATGAAAGTACTAATACCTAATACTTGAAACAATAAAACCCACCACAGTTTTTCAAAGAGTCTACAGTTTAAATCCACCATCTCACCAGATCATAAAATTTTCCTGCTATACCAGCAAGGCACAGTGAATACAAACACCAACCACTGCAATATAACACTGAAGTTTTACAAAAAAAGGTAAAAAAAAGACCAACACTTTTTAAAACAAAAAAAACCCCAAAAACATTCCACTGGAAATATTAATACAATTTCTTAATAAATATGGTTGTCATAAAACAGGAAAAGAGCATTTTTCACCTTACCTTCAAGAAGCTCAAGTATTACTGAAGAACCCAAATTACATGTATAAAATTTAAAATTAAGCCATTTTATAAAGTATAATTATTGTTTCAGCTGAAGTTACCAGCCACATAGCTGCTTACTTAGATGTCTGACAACTGGAAACATTTACTCTTGAAATTGGAAATAAAGTCAAAAACATTGAGATATATAGGCAAAATAGCCACTTCTATATTACTATTCTTCCTATTTTAAATCAACTTGTTTTACCTTCTCACAGAAATCAGTAAGAGCTGTGAAGTCCCATTTCTTGGAATAAGCAACGTTGTACCTCAATATGGCCTCCTAAGGAAGAAGCACAACAAAACAGAGCTTAAGAGATGATTATTAATGGAAGAAAAACCATTTTAGGAAATTTCCCTGTTGAAGGAACAGCACCATCTGGTGGCTAAAATCTGCCACAGAGCCTACCAAAATCTGTAACACTTAATTTGCTCTACTAATATAGAGCAAATCCTTGACACTGAACCCTCTGTTTTGGGTTAAGAATAAGGAATAAGCTTCAGTCTATAGGGTTTTTTCTCCTAATACAAAACAAGACAAGACATATCTCTCAACAAAGAACATAAATGTTCCCCTTAGCACACTTGCTTTTGTTAACAGTACCAATAAAAGGTATTTAAAGTATAAAAACAATATAGCAGAAGTTGTACCGGTTTAGGAACTTAATCAGAACCACAGCAAAATTAAATAGATCCTTTACGACAATATCACCCTTAAAAATTCACAAGAAAAAAAAACAAACAAATAAAATAACAAAATTGCTGGGGAAGCTCTATTTATTCATTTAAAGGTTATCTATGGCTTTTGCATCCTCCTCCTGCCCTGCCTTTCAGGTATAACCTAAATTACATTATTCTTCACCAAAAAATATAATAGCAACCCTAAGCTGCTCCAAATCAATATTCATGTTACTGTAAGACTTTGTGTCAACATAAGAGTTAAAGAGCATTAGTCTCCAAAATCTACAGATTTTTGTTTGCAGCTTGAATTGTGATTTTAGTGGAGTGAACTGATGCGAAGAGTTATTATTTCCAGCTCTCTCACCTGTGCATCCCCAACCAGCTGGCTACACAAAACCCTCACACTATGTTTACCACAGGCTAGTATATACTGCTGGACAAACATCGTTTTGTGTAGACTTAAAAATGGCAATTCATTTAAATATTCTGAATAAATTCACTGGTAACGCTTAGTACTCATTAAGAACCTTCATTCTTTAGGAAATCCCTTGAATAGCAGAGACTTTTTCATACTTTATTTTTCTAAGTCATTAAACAAACAGAACCAAGCCAGAATCACTGGCAGTATACAAACAACCTGAATGTATTTATATGCATATAGACTGGATTTCAAACTAACAGGCTTACCTTCAAATCATGTGAGCAGGTAAATTTGTTAAGTAAGGCAGTTTGGATTAGTTCCCATCGACTTCCAGCAGTTCTATCTCCATTCTTTAAAATAAAAGCCCAAAACAAAGTCAAATTAAGTTATTCAAAACATAAAGACACATTTGCTGTCCTCTGTAAAATTGTTAAGTGAAAAGACTGAGTGTATTTAATAGAGGGTGTAAGAATTCTTTTTTTCTGAGTCGAGTATCAATAATCATTGTAGAGCTTTTACTACAGGACAGACTTGTTGATTACATTCATCCTAGATTGAAGTATTTCAGTGGGTATGTTTGAGTCTCAAGCAGTGACTAGAAATAATAGACTAATAAAGCATGCAGGGCTACTCTCTGCAATTGTCTTAGCAGAACAACAGTCGGATACTCACTATCAGCAATACCTGATAGAGTATTATAATCAAACTGTGCTTACATATTCATTCACATCTGTTGAAACAGCAAATTGCTTCACACACACAAAAATATATAACATATAAACATGTTAGTAAATAAATGTGTCATTTATAAGGAGCTCAAGTTTACACTCCATGTAAGTACAGAAATATATATATCATCAAATCATTGGCTAAGCAAAATAATTACCAGGAAAAAAAAGTCTTCTTTTCTATCTGAAGAATCGTGACCCAAAATCCAGTTTTTCAGACTTGATTTTCTAATTCCATAATCAGTCTAACAATTGAGCAAATCCAGTAAACTGAAAACTCATCTATGTGGAAGCAAACTTATTTGATCACACAACTGTAAATACTTAATCTTACCTCATCCTCTACAGGGTATAAATTTTGTTCTGAGCAGGGCATTTTAACATGCTTGTTATCCCACAAATCTTTGTAGTGAGTTGGAAAAGGTTTAGGTACCTCTCCTTCCCTTAGAAGATCTACCTGTAAGACAAAAGGACAGGGAAAAAAAAAAATAATCAGATTCTACTTTCAAGTTTTTAAATGGAAGAAATAAAAAGTAAGCAAAAATACAGTTTAAAAAGCTCTCATCTACAGCCATCCTTTTTGGAAAGGGCAAAGCTACAAATTAAACATAGGATAGTATTCAGAAAAAAAATCCATCTATTAACCTCACATTATACTTGTTGAAAAGAACACCACCTTAACACACTCAAATAAAGGTAATATATTCAATTTTATATATCAAATCACCAGCTAAATTATCAATGTAAGTATCTACATATTTTCATCCAAGTATTTTCAAAATGCAGTTACAAATGTAAGCATAGTCATGTGCAGAAATAGTATTTTTAACCTAACACTGAAAGGGATGAGGAACCATTATACATAGAGCAATATCTCAAGTTTACTCCACAGAACATCAGAAAAGTAAAGAACACCACATTCTTAAAGACTTAATTTGCTATTCAGCCCTCTAGCAGCACTAAGTCTCTCAGAATATGTATTTAAACTCAATGTTTATCCTTCTTTTGGTTGGGATTTATCCATCACCCCCATAGTTCTCAGGTCACATTTTGTTTCAACAACTGGATTGCATACTGCTCCAAAGGATTAAAGGAAAACTTATCAGATTTGATCTAAAATGCAGCGACAAAATTGCAAGAAACTCTGCTTCATTCCTTGTCCTTTCCATATCTTGACTATCTTGAGCCTTTTGTGTGTCTTGAACGCAAACCAGGATCACATTAAAATGAAAACATAGCATGAAAATGTTGGGAGTACCAATTTTACTTGTAGACTTATTTAAATTCCCAAACTTTGCAGTTCAGTCAAGGAAGCACTCACAATCCCCCACAAAACAAAAATACTTGCCCCTAAAAAGACAGAGGCAGCAAAACCATTATTGTGTTTCTTCTGGATCTTAATATCCTAAATCTATGGATCAGAATAACCAATTTTCAGGAAAATCAGTTGCCCCAGTCCACTTGCAAGGAATGGCAAGAAATAGTACAAGCAGGATGTCAAAATCTAAGACTAACACATGGGATTTGATATTACTGAACCCTTCAGGCAGAGCTCTGACTTGAGGCAATGCAGTGCATTACTGTACCCTGACAGTCACGGTGTGGTTGCCTGAGGGTCGCAGGTGAGGCAGACGGGCCCCACATGCCGGCATCCTTCTCATCTCTTCAATCGGGGTTCCAAACCATTTCTTGTTGGTTGGCAGAGGAGGTGGTGTATATTTAACAATCTTCCTTCCTGGCCTCTGGGGTTTGAATTCACACTTTTCTTTCCTGCTGTTAAAATACAATACATTGAAACATTTTACTTCCCCTGAAAAAAACTGATGGGCAAATAGAAACTTCCACCCCAGGGTTACAATAATAGCAGTCAGTTTATTTGCCAGCCTTTGCTGCGGCCTCATGTCAATGCTTTATCTGGGGAGAGCTCCCATCACCAACAACCTTCCCCTCCCCAAGACACACAGACACATGTCTACCAAAACACTCTTCTCTATAGGCTGACAAAGCTCTTCACAGAAATGTAGTAGGTTAGCAAAGCAGGGTGCTCCTCTAGAGAGTCATGCTCTTTCCCAAAAGCATCTGTATCCATGGACAATGCCCCAATAAAGATGTGTAAAACTACTTTCTCGCCCTACCTGAAGCACTTGAGTCAAGTCAAAGAACTGCATGTTATACCAAAATACAGTCCTTTCATTTCTGTGCACTCCTTAGATACTTATTCATTTTCTCAGCTCCCACTGAAATCTAGGGTCTTCAGAGCAGAGATTATCCTTTTGTCCTTCCATAACACCTGGCTTGCAGGGTCCTGTGCCATGCTCAGAGCTCCTGTTCTCATTGCTGCAGTGTAATCACCAGTCCTTCTCTCTCCCAAATTATTAATAGAGCCAAACAAAACAATCAAAAAAAACCCACTCAAATCCAAAAAATCAACAAAAAAACCCAAACATCTCTACAACTGCTCTTGAAAGTGAATTTTTCCATGTCTATTTCAACTAAAGCATCAATAGCATTGATAGTTCAACAAAAGAGATTCACTATTTTTGACAGATCAAACTAATAAGAATTCTAAGAATTGCACTGGACAAACACATCCTTCAAAAACCCTGCAAATAATCCCATTAAAAATAAGTTATTTCAATCTTACATCAGTTGTCTTTGTATCTTAAAATACATTTTACAAAACTCTTTATACAATCCAGCTTCTGAAATTCTACCACCAAAGAGGAAATTTCCAAGCATGTAAAAACCAGATGAAGAGGCAGACAGAATGCTACCTTTTCTCCTCAACTTTAGGTATCCTCATGAAGTGAGAAGTGATTTTGGAGTCTCTCTTCACACCCGGTTTTGCACCTCTGCACTCTGATGATGGAGCAGGAGAGATCCCAGGTGCCTTTGTATGCAGACTGTCCTCTTTAACAGAATTATCTACTTCCTCAAAGCTTTCACAGCCCTTGGCAGAAAAATGTGATTTCCTTGACTCCAATTCAGCATCCCCATATTGAATTTTAAAAGATTTGTTTATGGGTTTTGACATATTAATCTCCTCTCGTTCATCCAGAAATGGGCTTGTTTCTTCATCAGCCTCTGAGCCATGGCAGCTATTTTTAGAATTATCCACATCCATCGGTGACTCTGGTTCACTTTCTTTCTCAAAAGCAGGTGAGTCCCCTGAATTGCTCTGACATTTGCTCAGTTTCCCAGGATCTCCAAGATCAGATGTACAGGCATCACAACCAGCATCTGAAAGTGGACTTTCTGGAACTACATCCCCTTCCTCTTGTTCACCCATTAAACAGACAGAATTGCAACTCTTCAGCTTCTGTGAATTGCATGAAGCCACTTGTCCATCTGTCTCGACATCTTTTGAAGAAGTTTTTGAATTTCCCGTTTTTGAAGCCCGGCCTGCTGACAGTTTCCTCTGAGTCCAAGTGGCATTGCTTTCTTCACAGGCTTTCTGCTTGCCAGTTTTGTGCATCTGATCAATGTTGGCATTTTTAAAAAGGTCTGCAGACTGTGGCCCCTTACTGGGATCTGTATCTAAGACTGCATCTTTTTCCTCAGCCTCCCAGTTACACATGCTGCCTGTCTGTGGCAAATTTACTTGCTTTGCACCAACTTCCACAGATATTTTTGCATCATTTTGCTGACAAGTATTCTCTAGCTTTTTCACATCATGCTCACAAAAGTTCTCTTTTTTAATGGAAGTCATCTTAGGATTTGCTTCAGTATTGTTATTAATTTTGCTGTGTAAGCTGTGGAAGAGAAGTAAGGAAATTCAATGTCTTATTTCCAAATTAAATTTCTGTGCATATTTTTTTTTTAAGGAACAATGATAAACTTAACAGAAAGTACAGATTTTTATTTGTTCTACTCTGTGAGCACTACTAGGACCAACAGCTTTTAGACCTCACTAGCTCAGTGCACTAAAATCACCATAGGATGATTAATCAGCTGCTTACCTCAGAAATATATTTCAGTCATTCATATCCTTATCTTCAAATCTAAACATTTTGACACTATCATCTAGCTATTTTCTCCAGATTAAAAAAAAAATTAGAAATTGTAATAAAGTCCTCCATAACTTCCATTTTTATCCATTAAATACAATAAGCAAGGAAATCATTGGTTTTATGACCATTCCCTCAGAGTTATAAATTCATCAAAGAGGGCACAGCAGTCCATAGTCTCCTATTACTCTCTTACTTTCATATAAAGCCAAAAAACTTTATAACTTAAAAAAACTCCATACAAAAGTTCAAGTATAAAATGTATTTCAAACTGATAATAAAAACTAAAAGATATATAAAAACTTCCTGATTTAAAAAGAACCTGATCTGTCTTTGTGTAAGGCAGGGCAGGATAGAAACATGTCCTAATGGTTACACAGGGAAATTAAGTGAAGTGTATGACGAGATGTCAGAAAGTCATTTCACATTTACATACTAATTTATCTGTCAGTGTATTGATAAAGAATTAGAGGACACATGAATATTAAAACAAAAACTGACTAGTCTTGGTGAATACACCACTCTGAACAGTATCTTCTCCTGAATGTGCTGTTACAACACTGTATATTCCCAATGCAAACTGAGCCCACTAAACTCTAGTTATACATCTAATCACTGCCCAGCTTCCCATTTACACTAAATAAGAAAATATACAATTACCATACCATCCTAAATTCAGCCACTGAACATTTTAATAGACTAGAGATTCCTGAAGGTATTAACTTTCTCCATGAATGGTAACAGATCCTCTTCTAAAAGACCACTCAGGATAAGCAGAGATGGTAGCTTGGAACTTCCTCCATAGAATGATTATTTGAAAACAAAAGGATCTTAGAGGTCTTTATTTCACAATAATTTAACTTCCAATGTATGCATTTATTCCTGCAAATTTTGATGAATAAAACTAAGAGTCACAAAACTGCTGCCTTCTCAATGACTCTTTAAAGGTACTGCCAATATCTTTGCCAACCTGAGAAATTGAATCTAACACAAATTTAAATTAAAGTGGTGATGTTAACTGCAATAGAAAGGCACATGAAATATTTACACAACAAATCTATTTCTGAAAGTTGCCTAGGCTCTAATCTGTCAGCAGGGATAGAGAAGGGCATAGAAGAACAATACTCTAAAGGGAATATAAAAAAAATAAAACAATTCATTCCCTCCTTAAGAATCCTCTTGACATCCTTGATTTAGTGGAAGCTGTAAGCCTCTAATTAGCCCTGCATATTTCTGTATTAATCATTATCACAAGTCCTCACAGCTATTTTTAGCACTGCTATGGACTTAGATCTCTATTTATTAGAAAACATCAAAGAAAAATAAACCAGCAACAATAAACTGCAACTAAAGAAAAATAATATCTGATATTCCTCTGCACCAGACAGTTAAATTCTCTGGAGTATAACTTTAAGGCAGCTTTGCAATCACTGCTCCTGACAGAACATGTTAACCAAAAATATCAAACTTTACCTGGTACCATTCAGCAGCAAAAATTTGTAACATGTTTCATATAAAAAACCTCAAGGCACATTTGAGCACATGTAAATCCTGTCTGTAATTAAATCAAGCTGCATATATTTAAGCTACAATTGCAGTCCAATGAGACAACCAAAACAGATTTTTGTCTGTAAATTAACAAAACAGTGAGCTGGCCACAGGACTATCAATGCAAATCTGTAACTGTTAGTGCCCTATGTCAAACAAAAATGAAAGCAGAACTTGACCAAAGACATAGTCTGCTATTACAACTAAATTGATCCAGTGTTTGGCTTCCACTGGAAGCAGCACTCCCACTTTGCCTTCCCTTGCTCCAGGTTCTAATCTTTTGCTTTGCAGGAGCAATGTATTTTTTCATCTGAACAGTGACATGCTTCAGGAATCTATGTCAGCAATAAGTTTGGACTTGGGTGATTAGAGAGGATGGGTGGGGGACTAGTTAGCTGTTTGTTACTCAAGATAATGTGCCAAGGTAAGGAAAGCAGCAGAAATGGGGCTGCCTCCATTTAGCCAGCTGTACTGGCAACCTGCACTTCTGGCTCCCCCTAGGGCCCCTGAAAGGACACAACTTTTGAACAGGTTTATGTTGTGCTTTTTACCTTCTGGACTCCGTTGTCTTGGGTCCTTTATTCTCCAACCAACTGGTAATTGTCCGCTGTTTACAAACTGAAAAACCACAGTTCACTGTTATTACATGAAACATGATAAAACTGCAACATCATTGCATATGAAAAAGATAACTTGTACTGGGTGAAGATAAAAAGACCTCCAATTAATCCCTTATTAGCATCTCTACTACAGGGAGCATCCAGACACTAGCAGTATTAAAACTGCATGTAATGCACTGTTTAATTTGGATCAGTCAGCAGCTGTAGGTTTTTTAATAAACCATACAATTTCCAGGCATGGTGTGTAGTGGAATTTGTTTCACACAGCCTCTTTTTAAAATATAGTTAAAAGGTTAAAAATATACAGTGAATGTGTAGAATTAAAAACAAAGGAACTTGAACTTTCTAGTGCTCACCATTACCTTTAATCATCACCACAGTGAGCCCCAAAAGCTTCTGATGAATTTTGGAATGAAGAGGCAACATGACATAACTTAAAATCAATAAAGAATAAACAACAAGGCATCTTTGATGAACCATCCAAGAACTTTATTTGCATGTAGCTTACTGTGAAACATAAGGCTCAATATAAACATAACACACACTAGAAGTAAGAAAATGACTTTTTATTTTCTCCTCCATCCATCAACAGCTTGAAAAGCTTTTCAATGCTTACTCCCCTAAACAGAAACAAAACAAAGGACACAATTTCTTCAGATTTACTATCAATAACAGAGTTCCAGTTTTATCTGCATGCTGCTGCAGCTCAGACAAGCTTTCAACAGAACAGCAACATGTAAACTGATTATGGAGAGACTTTGGGGGTGGAACAGGGAGAAAAAAAATCAAAGCAGTTCTTACAAAACTGGAAAAAAGTTTTTACAAGTAAAAAGGGTGTTTAGTTTTGTTGTTTTTATTTAAAGATATTCTGCAAATTTGGCAACTAACTTCAAATCCCTTTCTTTCCATTTGCCAAGAGAACGCATCTCCCTGCCACTGCTGACTGTGCAAGGTGTTTGTTCACTGCTTTCAACTGGGTAGGGAACAGCTGGGGGACCTTATTGTAACAATAGTTGTGCAGAACTTCAAAACCAGCAAATCAGACCTGGCTCTTCTGAGTATGGGAAGTCTCAGCAGTGCTCTGCAAATGGAGGTTGTGTAACTTGTAACAAAGATGGCTTAGGCCATAGGTAACTTAAGAGACATTGTTTCATAAACACTTCCCTAGCATTCAAGGCCGTCAACACTTTTATACAGCTGCTTATCAAATACCCTAATCAGAGGACACCATAATTTTTAGAATGAGAAGTAATCTCCAAAAAATATTGAAATTATTTTCTGATATTCCGTAATGGCACAAACAGCAGTGCAAAACTGACACCATGTGACTGGGTTACCAGGGAGCAGTGCCAAACTGGATGTAGGCTACAAGGATACCTGTGCCATAATTAGCCACAATCATAAACAAGTCATAAACAATCAGCCTTCCTCCACTCAGACACAAATATCAGACTGACAGATTTTATGAAACAAAATATTTTTATTGCCAAAGATTCACTAAATTTAAGTCTAGTAGTCATTCTGATTAGAAAATTTCACCTTCTTGTACTATTTGAAGTGTTAATCCAACTTGCCTACAGGTAAGCAGCCAGAAAAAAAACCCAAAAAACAAAACAAACAAAAATCTGAAGAGACATGTTAAAACATGGGACAAATAAATCTCTTCAAAGGCAGCTGACTACTTCTTGAGGTGTAAACTTGTGCTAAGAAAGAAATATTTATTCATTAGCACAATAAACAGAAATAACATCAGCAGCAGCAGAACAGAACAAAATGGCTTTAGTTTGGACTTCAACATCTGAGCAGCCATGTAAGCCCTCCAACCAACATAACACACATCACTTTCATACTTCCAGCATGGCTTTTTGCTACAGATAAGGTGGTGAAAACAAGAGGCAACAAAAAGACAACACACGCTTATTCTCAGTGTAAACAGAACCAGACTTTGCTGTCTTTTTTTTTTTCCAATGGCATCTTTATTTCTACTCAAAACTCCCCAAACCATTCCCATAAAACAAATCATCTCCTACAATCTACATAATTTTCAGACAATTGTAATTTACTCTGTAGGAGTGTACACCACTAACACCAAACTATCATCTATTCAAAGTTACCTCTTAGGAGTTAGTGAGGTTTAACTCATCAGCTGCAGATCACAGCAAATCTGTTTGGGCTTTTTTTCCCCTTCCATGCACTCCTTTCTATTCCTGAAAGAGGTGCATTAAAATTTTATTTTGGCAGCGTTAGCTCCAAACAGAAAACAAAACTAAGGAAACCACGTGGAAACTTCATCTACACAGCTTTGTTAGGCGGCAGGACCAGCCACCCCACCCCAAGGGGCCAGCAGCGCTCCAAGCTGGCAGCCACGTGCTTGTGTGAGCTCCTGTCATTAGTCTTGGCTCTCCCTGTGTGACAGCCTGGCACAGACCCCGCCGAAAGCCTTATTTCCCGCAGTATTTGTCCCCCTTCTTGCGGAACACGCTACATTTTGCGGCTCACACCTCTCTTCGACGATTTGCACTCTCAGTGGAAACTTGCAAAGAATCAGGCACAAAACCAACATAACGATCCTGCACCTAAAGCCGTCTCTAAGGGGAACCAGCGCACACTGACCACACCAGCGGGCTGGGATACAGGGGACACGCTGGCACCGGGAAGCGAAGTTAGAGACAATTCCAGCCCAACGAGGAAGGGCAGCTCCGGGCAGGCTCCGTGCACAGACACATGCGGCCCCCGCCGTCCAACGCTGCCCAGGCAGGCAGCAGCACGGCAGAGCTGCCCTGAGCGGCAGAGCGGGACACGGCAACTCGGAGCCTCCGGCTCGGTCGCCCCCTCCTCCTCCCGCCCAGCCCCCGGCGCGACCCCGGCGGGGGAGGCCGGCGGGGGGAGCCGAGCAGCGCTCCCAGCTCGGGCCAGTTCAGCGCTGCCCGGGCACCGCGGGCACCGCCGGCCCGTCCCGCACCCCAAAAGCGAGCAGGCTGCCGAAGGAGGCGGGGGCGGCACGGACACCAGAGAGCCCCGCTCCGCGCCTGGCCGCGCCCGCCGCCCCGGGGCCCGTACAAACCTTTATTCCTCACGGCGGTGGCGGAGCTGCTGCCCCCGGGCCCCTCCTGCCGCTGTCCCTGGGAGCCGCCGCCGGGGCTGCCGGGGCCGGGCCGGGCTCTCTTCAGCGGGGGTTCCCGCTCGCAGCCCGCGCTCATCCTCGGCGGGGCCGCCCTGCCCGCCGGGGCCAGCCAGCACCCGTCCCCTGGGGACGGCGCGACGCTGCGACAGCGGCTCCGCCCGTCCGCATCCTCCGTCCCGCACGCCGGGCTCTTCCCAAAGCGCGGGGGGCGCGGCGGGGCCGGGAACGAGCGGCGTCCGGCGAGCGCGGCCCGGCGCTCGCAGCAAGATGGCGCCCGGCGCGCCTCACCCCGTCGCCATGACGACCGCAAAGCAGCGGGGCCGGGCGGCATTTTGCGGCGCTTTACGGCGGCGCTTTGCGGTAGCCGTTGGTGGTGGCGAGGGCGGCGGGCGCGGGGCCGCCATGGAGGGCGGCGGGAACTCCAAGGGCACCGGGCTCGGCGGCCTCTTCGGCGTCGGCGGGCTCGGGTACTCTCACGCCGACCTGGCCGGGGTGCCGCGTGAGTACTGGGGCGGCCGGCGGGGCCGGCGCAGGGGGCAGTGTCCGCGCACCGGCCGCTGCAGGGCCGGGCGGCCGGGACCGATACCGGTGGCAGTTCCGATCTCGGGAATCACGCGGCCCCTGGGGGCTCTGCCCGGCCGCGGGAAGCTGGGGGCCCTTCCCGACCGGCGGCCCCTCCCGAAGGGCTCCGCGCCGAGCCAGGGTGGGCGCGGAGGCGGCAGGCCTCGGCGGGGGCCGCGTGTCGCGCCGGGCGCAGGGACATCGCGTTCACCTCATCCCGGCGGCTCCATCCCGCTAACCGGAAAGGGGGGGTTGCCGACCCGTGCCCGCTTTTAAGGAGTTGGGCAGCCTCGCGGCAGAATTTTCGCTGCTGATACGCACGAGATCTGCCCCTTTTTGCCTTACAGGATGTAAATCGTTACTACGGAAGTTGGTATTGAAGTGTTCTATTTTTTTTTTTTCCTTTTAGTAACTGGGATGAGCCCTTTGTCACCGTATTTAAACTTGGACCCCAAGTACCTAGTACAGGTGAGAAGGTGGCTTGTATTTATTGTGTTGAACTCTATTTCAGTGTTTGCATGATCATATATGAGCACCTCAAACCTCCTGCAGTGATGGGCACTGTGCACCGAAGTCTTGAACTGAAGAGCAGTGGAAAGGAAAAATTTTTTCAGTATTTTCCCTAATATCAGATCTGTCTTGGAGTACTGTGACATCTAGAAGAAAATGAGCACTGGTATGGCAGAGGATAGGTGGGGCTGTTGTGTCAATACGAGCCTGCTGCTGCTGGAAAGACATCTCCCTGCCTTGAGGCAGACAGCCCAACACCACCTCACACAAGTGCTGGCACTGCTCACACCTCCACTGAGCCCTTTCAATCAGTAAGAGCAGCCAAAATCTCTCCTCTCTTTTCATGGATGTGTTTTCTGAACTGAGTTCTATCAGTTTACTGAGGTGTTCAGCCAACCTCCAGACCTGATAACAGGCTTTGCCATCATGGCAGCTGCAAATTTTACATCACTGTCCTTATGTCATTAGCCAGCTGAAGGGAGACCATCATGAAGTAAAACTAGTAATTTTATTCTATAAAATAATGTAGCTGTCACTCGTGCATATCTTAATATTAGTTAATATAAAATGAGGCCATCATAAAAAAAAAATTAAATCAAGTAATGTTTTCCTTTTTCATAAATATTAACTGTAGCTGAAAATGTTTAAGTTAATCCAAGTTAGGATGAAAGTCAATGATTTTATTTAGTTAGTATATTTCTACATATATGGCTCATATTATCTTAGAACATGAAGTTCTGTAGAATCAGCACTTAAAGGTCAACAGTTGCATAGTATCTCCTAACTTTTGTGCCTTGTTGCCTGGTAGGCTGGGTCACTGTTTCTTTTCTAAGTGGAAGCTCTGCATACAGTTCTGTGGCCTGGAAGCTGTTGTAGTGCAGATTACAATGTAACATTCCCAGAAGGATAGAGAACCACAGCTATGCCTCTGGTGGAAGTGGGTTCAGTACTGTGGCTGCTGTTGTTGAGTGGTCAGAAAGAAGCTAAGATTATTTAGACTTTCTCTAAAAACACTCCCTAAAGATGTTTTGTTTAGAAAGTTTGTCTGAGAACATGTTGGTGTTAAAAATTGTGTAGCAGGGATTTTGGAACAAAGCGTGTGTGTGTACTAAGAGATTTTAGAAACGAAAGAGAAGTTTACTTTAAATGCAAAGGGATTGGCATTAGTGTCATGATACAGTTCTAAAAATACATATTGATGTAACACTAGAGGCTGCAGTCTTCGTTGTAACACTTCTCTGCCCTTCTTGTTTAGCACTAGTGTGTTGAAGTAATAGCAAAGTGCATTGAAATAAAAAAGAATTCAAGTTGCACATACAAGCAGTGAGGTCTCCTTCCTTAGAGAATCACAAGACATGGGAATGGCTCTGAGTGCCCAGCACTAACTGACCCTTCTTTTAACAATGGGGATTGCACAAAACAGTCTCCACAGGTTCCTAGGATTCTACATTCTGGAGGAAAAAGACATAGCTAGTATTTCAGAATATAAGAAATTATTAGCCTTCAAATTTGGGGTTTCTGTGAAGGTGCACATGGAGGGAGAGGTGAGGGTCTCCTGGTGTTTAAAGACTGTCTGTTTGTTTTCAGAATGCAGCAGGAAAGCAAGCCTTACTGTTGAGAATCTTACATTTGGTTCAGGTCTTCCTGTAATAACAAATGGTACACTGGTACTTCTTACTTTAAACCTTGCATTTCTGGCTGGCCTGTGAATGCCAGCACGGAACAAGATGTTGCAGCATTGTTATAAATTGTTTACAACAGCACTGTTATAAATTTGCATGTCAGCCTTTGGCAGAAGCCTGGAGGGTGGGCTTTTCAGGTTGTCTCTAGAAATTTAGATGTTACATAGGCAAGGATTGCTTCATCTTGACTTTTGGGACAGTAGTGAAAACTTAGAAACTGCTGACTCGTGTAAACACTGAATTATTCCAGCTGTAATTACAAAGAAGATAGAAACCATATTATAGGTTAATTTTATTGGTAACACTTCACAATTTTAGGATCTATTTTTTCTGTATTGCTCTTTGCATTCAATGTCAGGTCTGGGCCAATAAAACCCCTTAGAATGCATTTCCTTGAGCCTGCAGCTGTTTGAGTCTTGTATCAGTTAAGTAGGGGCGGATAATGCTGTGACTGGAAAATACAGGAGCTTAAAAGAGATCTGCTGCTTTAGCACCTTATCAACAACAGGCATGTTCAGTGTCTCCTACTGAAGAAGTGCCTTGGCACACCTTATCTCTACACATATGCCAGTTTCTCTAGGCCATTTCTCTAACTTTTTAGACCACTGATTTGCCAGAACACAAGTGTGTCCTTGTGGGAGAAAGATGGACAAGTAAAAAGTCAACCAACCTCATAAAAGTGATGCCAAATCATCACTAGTTTTCAGTTATTTCTCTGAGTTTTTCACGTCCCTATAATAGGTCACTTAGTGCAAGGAAATACCTCTTTTCATAAAAAGGCAGTTTTTACTTAGTATCAGAGTAGTTGGAAACTTAATTAATGTGCTATTGTATCAGACTGGGTTGCTCAGTGAGGAAACACTACTATGTAGTCAGACAACAGGAATGTTTTTGGAAGGCTTGTATTGCCTGCTCCAAGATGTAATTAATAATTAAGCAAATAGTCATTGAAAACAAAACCAACCAACAGCCCACACAGTATGAGTTCCTTGGCTGACTGATGTAATTTATAAAACATTAGCACAGCTAGGGGAAAAAAAGAAGGCACTCAGCCAATTGACCTTTTTACAGTCCTTTTTCATGCTTAATGCAGTTTACACATAGTACATTCCATCCTTGTACTGCTGTAGGCAAGAATTTTCCAGAAATACTCATCCATCTTTAGTTTACTGCATGAATTAAGGAAAAATTAATATGGCTTACATTTTGAACTAGACTTGGAAAATACAAAAAACATTTGTTTTTGTTTTCTCCCAGGATACAGATGAGTTTATCTTGCCCACAGGAGCCAACAAAACTCGAGGCAGATTTGAGCTGGCCTTTTTTACCATTGGAGGATGTTGTATGACAGGTAGGTAGTTGTGGTTTTCACTTTTCCCTGTGTCCAGCTGTCCAGGTAACACCTATGCACTGCAGTGATTGATGAGATTGTAAATGTCTTGCTCTGCAAAACATTGTCTGTTCTAGTCTTAAATAAAGAGGTATTTGGTTTTAGTTTATACACTGAATTCTATTCTCAGTATTTCCTTCTAGTATTGTTTATTTTTTTCTTCTTAAAAAGTAATAACTGATATTATTCCATCTAGGGGCAGCATTTGGTGCACTGAATGGTTTAAGACTTGGCTTGAAGGAGACACAGAATATGGCATGGTCAAAACCTAGAAATGTACAGTAAGTGTTCCATGTAAAAAAATGTACTTCTTAGTGACAAGAGTTTTTTCTTCCAGTTTATGCAAGGTTAGATCTGAATATACTGCAAAAATAAATGTTTTGGGGTTGTTTTTTTCTTTACTGGGGACAAATGGCAGTCAGTATTTGTCTTGATCAAGTTATTACATGTTTTTAGAGGGATGTTCAGTTCAATATTTTTGCTTTTTACTTAGTCACAATTTGCATGTCCTGTGACTTAACTTATATATTTGAAAAATAATTGCTACTTTGATGTTCACTAAAAATCTACTTCAAAGTCAAAGCAATGCTTTTCTATGTAGAAATATTCCCAGAAGCAGCAGTGTTTACTTTGAGCTATTTTTTGCTGTAATTTATCTGAGCACGAGTCTCTCTTCTTTCCCAAGCTTTTCACAACCAGGATAAGATTCAAATGCAGAGCTGACCCTGCCTGGATTAGCATTAGGGATGACACTGGTGCATGCTGCTGAGCAGGCATTGCAGGGGAAAGCTGTTCTGGGTTATGGCATCTGTGAGCACCCATGACATTGCCGTGTTTTTGCCTTACCTGATTTAAAACCAGCATTTGAAAGAACACACCAAAGACAGGAACATTTGTTTCAACAGGAGGCCTCTTAAAATAATGGTAGCTTAGACATAGCTATAGGAAAACCTAAGTGAAAGAGTCATTGGAAACCAGAAAAAACACGTGAAATTTTCACTCCCAGAATACTTTGGATCAAGGGAACTTTAGAAGAGGAATTTCATATTTCCTGGTACAATTTATCTTGGCTCTGCTCCTTTTTAAATTGTTTCTATATTCAGCCCCTTCTTTATTAAAATATTCAGCACTACAGTTATGATTTTCATAATGCTCTAGATAAACATAATTGAGTTTTAGGGTTTGGAATGAGCAGAGTTGGACAAAGCCATGATAATCACAAATTTTGGCAAGTCAAGCCCAGGAGGTGGCAGTCAGTGCACACGCTGCTCTTATCCTGGCTCTGCAAGGCAAAGGCCTGTTAAAGGTCATCACCTTCCATTAGTGCATTAAGTTCTGGTTTTCCCTCATCAGGTGCAGAGAACAGACTTGATTAGCTAGATTTCCTCCAAATTTATCCCTAATGTACACAGATTTCTTTCCTAATGAATTTTAATTTTGCTGTTATTCACTTGTCATCAAATACCTCACCATACCACGGCTGTTAGAATTACTGATTCTCTTATCAATTTACAATTAATATAAAGTTAAAATGTGGGAATTGTAATTAAGGAGAGGTGATCAATACCCTAGCCTTTTAAATTTTTTTTCCTCTTGTTTCAAAATGAAATGTTCCATTATTGTTTACTTCATTGCCTGACTATATTCAGTAATTACCTGTGTCCTAATGAAAATTATAAAAAAGGAAAAACAATAGAAAGTTAAATCAGAAGGAACATAAAGCAATGAAAGTGTCAGACATTAAATGCTGTTCCAGTTCCAGTGGTAGTCAGCTGTCCAGAGCGATACTGTGCCTGTGATAGTGTTACACTGCTGGGAGATAAAGATCAGTCATTTCTTCTGGCTGCTGTTGTCACCGTTCTGGAGACAGCTGGTGGCAGCAAGAAGTGGCATTGTGCTTCCCTGAAAGTGCACTAAAGGTTCTCTTTTCATCTTTAGTGCTAGTCTGGAAGCCTACACACAGACCATACACACAGACACACTTCTTGGCCTTGTGCTGGGTGCACAGATGGGATTCTGAGGCACTGTCTCTTTCCTTCCCACTTGCTCAGTCCAGACTTGCTTTATTGCTCCCAGCATTTGCTCAGGCATTCCCACACTCCCTGACACATGGTCCTTGTAGAGGAGCACTGAGGCTTTCTTGGAGACCTTTCACCCAGCTAAGTGTGCATAAGTGTATCCCTTATTCCAGGAGCTGTATGTAGTCACCATGGAAGGAAGGAAAGCTCAGCTTAGAAAGTCATTTGAAGGGAAGAGATTTGAGTCTTGGGGAGGGTCAAGTTTGCCTTGAAAAGAGAGAAAGATTTTCTTAAGACTTGACAGGACTGAATATTGATTTCAGAAGCTTTTAGTTCATCACTGCAGTTTTATTAACTACAAATATAATGTAAACACAGAAGCCCTACTGTCATAAACACTGCCTTGATGTAACCACAGAGTGCTAAAGGTTTTCATACCTCTTTAACTCCTTTATAGAATTCTAAATATGGTGACAAGGCAAGGAGCGTTATGGGCTAACACTCTGGGATCACTGGGTAAGTAAAGTCATTCCTTCTTAGGGAAAGCAATTTAAAGATGTAATTGTTGGGAAAGTGTATTTGTGTATTATCTCAGTAAGAGTATTCTCTAAATTTTCATTATTAAATACATCAGGAAAAAGAGCAGGTTTTTTTTCTTTGGGGGCTTGAGGGTATTTCAGTAGACATGAAAAAAGAAATTAAAGGCTAAAATAGGGTTTGCAGCCAAAAGCCTTTAATTAAAACCCCATTTTTTTACATTTTTTACATATTATAAACAAACTCTAGTCATAACAGAAATAATTAGAAATTACAGATAATGTCTGCTTGCTAATAATTTCCACTTGAATTACAACTTACAGAAAAAAATATAATTTAATATTTCTGAAATAACTTTAATAACCTACATTGATACTCTGTGGTCATATGATCAACTGCCCAATGTTTCTTTCCTGTTAGAGTTAACAAAATGTTTATGTGAAGAAGAAATGTGATACTCAGTACAAAGATTTATCCTTTAAATGATGGCACATTAGCTAGAAAAATCATACATGATACCACTGACTCTAAACCTAAATGTTGCTTGTAACTAATGTGGGTTAGGAAAAAATAGAAAAGAAAATGACCAGTGGCCTGATGTAAGAGAAAAAAACTTCTATCAACTGAAGTTTGGGTGGGAGGGGGCTGTAAAATAAAATCACATCAGTTGCCTCAGAAAAATGAGATTATTTCATAAAAGTCAGTGAAATAATGAATGCCCTAGAAACTACAATTTTTTTTTACCTGCCCCCCCAGTCTTCCACAATCTCAAAAAATGAAAACTGATGCAGTAACTTTAAAAGGAGAAATCAAAAAATTGATTAAATTATTTTGAAGAAAAATAATGATGGAGCTTGTTGTTCTGCAAAGTTGTAGTAGAAGTTAGCAATACTTAAATTAGAGACTACATCATGTTATAACCCAGTCTACATCTGTTTGACTTTTGAGAAATGCATCAAAGCATAGGCTGAGTTGCATCTATTACATTTTATTTCAATCTTATTTCTGAAGAGCAGATTAGCTGACATTTAATTTAGGCATTAGCTTTTGGGGCAT
Organism: Parus major; assembly: GCF_001522545.3. Taxonomy (NCBI): domain Eukaryota; kingdom Metazoa; phylum Chordata; class Aves; order Passeriformes; family Paridae; genus Parus; species Parus major. The sequence continues at coordinate 7,827,653 of NC_031775.1, read as the reverse complement.
ATAGAGGCATGGTTAGAGATAGGATTTTGACCTACAGCAAGAAAGACACTTTTTCTATAAGAAATGTGTGTTGCCTGCTGAGTTTTATTGGGCCATTTTTTTGTTTGATTTTTTTTCTCATTTTTTTGTACAAGTCTAACAAAAACATGTCTGAGAACTGAGATGCAGGCACACTGCAGTTCAAGGTTTAAGTAACACATTAACAGGTTTTTTCAGCTGTGTTTGAAGAAAGATTACTCAAGAAAATGTTTGTGCATTCCACTAACAAATTGCTATTTTTCTTACAAAATACGGCCTCCAAAATCACAGAGTTAAGCAGAACTTTATGTTTGGGATTCTGTTAGACCTCTGTCTTGTCCTGGCTCCCAGAGAAATTCCTTTCAAGGAGCTCAATTATTTTTGCATCTTACTTCACCTTGTGCAGCCTTTCTGTAGCTCAGAGATTATTTTTGTCACTACTGACAATTTTGGTCATTCTGTTCCTGAACAGAGGCAACAAATGTGGAACTGTTTTAAAAAATTATGTTTTGTTTTCCTTCCCTCATTGTTAATCTACTTGCTGCTAAGACAAGAAATATCCTTGCCTGTGCTGAATGGAGAGCAATGCTGCTGTTAACTCATTGACTTCATTATGGTTGCTTATGAAGAATTTACTGCCTTTTAGCAGAAGGAAAGATTTCAAATGCTTGGAGGGCAAGGAAAGAATTAAATGACATTACCTTTATCACTTCAAAATGATGACATACCCTACTGTTCTTTGCCAGCATGAAATATGAATGAGGGGTGAGCATGGGGGACCTTTTCCTTTCATCAAAATTGATAAATGACAAATGCATCCATGCTAGAAAGCCCATGGACTCTATCTAGTCCTTTCCAGGACAGTCCCTAAAGTTATCCCAAAGCAAAAAGCTGTCTGGGGATAAAGATTTAATGCACAAGCTGAGGTGAAACGGCTGCAAATGTCAAATCCCAAACATTCCTATAGTAATTTTTAAAAGGAATGTAGTCCATTGTACTCTAGCTCTTGGTAGTATTATCTGAATACTGTACTTAATTCAGATTTCATCACTGTCACACAGGACAGCAATTTTCTCTGCCTAGAAAGTGATGGGTTTAGTTTCATGTCATCCACAGAAGACAGTATCAAACTGGCAGTTCAAATTTAAACCCTGAATTTTCATACAAATTTGAACTAGCAAAACAGGCTTAAACTTTAGTCAGTGCTTTATAGCACATGTCATGAAGAATGCTACTTTATAACCAAATTATAGCTCAAGCAAAAAGAAATAGCTATATAGAAAGAGATGTGGAAAAGAAACACCAATGATGGGATTTTGCAGAGGATTCCCTTCAAATAAGCAACAAATCTGTTCTTCAGAAGCATGGTCTAAATAGCTGCACCAAGCCAGGATTCCAAGCCTTGGGCCTCAGACCATGGAAGGTTTTTTTAATCTTTTTTTCCCCCCCTCAGCTCTACTTTACAGTGCATTTGGAGTCATCATTGAAAAAACACGAGGTGCAGAAGATGACCTGAACACCATAGCTGCTGGAACCTTGACAGGAATGCTATACAAAAGCACTGGTACAGTAGCAAAATATTTCTCCTTTTCCTTCTCTTGTGCTTATCTTAGTTATTAGGATTCTCATTACTTCTACTAAATACTGTCCTGCTCTGAAAATTGACAGTGTAAAAATGGCTATTAGCCCAATGTCCCCTAATCCACATTTTTCACCCAACTAAGGCTACTTAAGGAAAACTTGCACTAAAAATAGTCCATCTGAACTAAATTTGATTCTTTGAAACTGCACAGGACTAACAGCAACTATGAGAGCCAAATTATGACTATTGTAAATATATACTGAAGAAAAGTAATTTATTTCCTCAGATATATGGTGAGGTTGTATAAAATACACACCCACCTCATTCCTAGCCATGTTTTCAGCAATAGCAGGAATAAAAGTAATTGTTCCTCAAGTCCATGAGTGGGTGCAGGCAAATGGGAATTACCTTCCAAAGTGAATGGGGACAGGGAAGTAAAACACAGAAAACAGAACTTGATTTCATGAAGATGAAACCTACTACAAGTGATCCATGTGATAGAAATGCACATGATAGTGGTACCTGGAGTTGCAAAAACCCTACACACAGAGAAACTGATGTATTTATGAAATTATTACTGAGGTGTTCATGAAACTGTTGTCTTGTGGTAGGATTCTAGTCTTTGCATAGCGGTCAAAACCAACAAACAAGGTTATTTGAGAACAGCATAGATTTAAGGTGAGTTTACTGATGCAAACTGAATTGTTTGCAGGAGAGAGGGTCTGAGCTTCATCAGCAAAATGGCTGTCAACACATGTTCCAAGCTTAACAAGTGGAGGTGTTGTCTTTTTTAGAGGATTGCTGGGTACCACAGGTTGACATTGGCACATGGAAAAAAGTTTTATGTTTTAAGTAACTTAGTAAATGTTTGGCTGGATGACTCACATGCATTTTATGGAGGAGATAATGCAAGAATTAACCTATGTACTTTTGCATATCTAACTGAGCCACAGTCTCTTAGCAGTGTTCCTGAAGGCCTGCTTCATGTATGGGGCAAAACAGTTTGAGTAACTATTTTCCTGATGGCTTAGACTACCTGAAGCCAAAAATAATTGGCTGATGCAGCCATCATAAATATGAGACTCTTAATTTTGCAAAGGCACAGAGCTCTCCTGTAATCCATTTCTTCCTTGGAATTTCATGAGTGATGTGACAGGTTACCAAGAACAGCCAGAAAGGGTAGCATATAGAAGCCTAATATTTTCTGTAGGAGTTTATTAACAAGGAGAACTGTCATCAAATACTCCAGCAGAAGCATCCCCCTTACCTTTCTGAAGTATAGAGCTGGCATTATGTGTAATCTTTTTTTGGCACAGTGCAACCATGGATAACTACTCCAAGTCACATGTGCAGTCATCTGACAGCACTAAGGTTTTTATTACCAGAGCACAGTGGGACATTTGTTTTGTAACACAAGATCTACAGAGCTAGTGGCAGCCCTGATAAAAGCAAATTAAATCAGTAAATCTCTATTCATTACAGTATTGTATTTCAAGTGTGTGTTGGGCATATGAACCATAGTGCAGAGAAACTGTTGCCTCTCCTGTCACCTTATGCCAGAATACCCTTTCTTCTTCTGTATGGTAAAACTTAAAAGTTCTGCCTTCACACTGTATCAGTGTATATATTTACCTTAAAACCTTGAATATTTAAACCGTGCAAAAGATCAGCACACATCTGACATATCAAGACTGTAATAATCACCTGTGTTACATGGAATGCCATGACATGTTGGCATTAAGAAAATGTAAAAGCTTGTCAAGGACTCTTGAGTTATAAATCTCCGTATTTTAGTGTCAGCTGGAAGCTCACACAAACATACCATTGCAAATCAAGGCTGCTCTGTAGTCCACAAGGGGTGGATACAGAGTTGCAGGCAGTGCTGTTGAAACACAAATTTCCCACTTCCATCATTCCTGCTTTGTAAGGAGATCAGGATCATACTTAAGAAGAAAAGGGATAATGTATGGCAGGTCTTTTATAACTTCATGCTTAACCATAGCACTGATGGAGGAATCACATCAGCAGCCCTGATGCACTACAAAACACTCCTGTGTACACTGCAAAACCTAGATTGAATTTCAGAAACCAATGATTAAACATCTGATGAGTGGACAGGAAAAAAACATAGTGGGAAGACTTTGTTAAGGCTGAGATTCGTTGCCCCAAACTGGTCCCAGTTTTCACAATTTGTCCTTGTAGAAGTGTTAATCATTACCAAAATGGCAGCAGTCAAACAGAACGTGCACGTTCTAAAGCCATTGATTGTGAGCAGTTTTGTGTAAAGCTACTTGACACAGCTTGTGTGGGAGAAGATAAGAGAGGATTGAAAGCTCTGCAAGGGAGGACAGTGGCAATTCAGCCCCCTCCCTGTGTTCACTGGCAGTGCCATCACTTATTGAAACTTGCCATTGAAGTGACTGAAGCAGTTCAGTCCCCATTAAGAGCAGGTGATAGCTGGGCTCCATCTCAGCAGTACTGGATGGCTTAGGTCAAAAAACACCTATTGAGTGGGAATGGAAAACTGATGTGAGGGATTTTGAAACAACTTCTTGATTCATCTGACCAAAGTGATCTCCAGCTTTCACATTTATTTCAATTTAAGTTTAATGCCAGAATTACTGACTAGATTTTAGCCCAAATGCAGAAATAAGAGTACATATTAATTTGTTGCACCAGTCTTACAACTTCATGGGAGCAATTTTGTGAGCTTACCACTTGACTTCCACGCAGAACATTCAGTTTGGGTAACAGTTAGGAAAAAACCCTTGGGATTCCTCTGCCAGTGGCATATGGAATAGAACTCAGTTAATTTGAGTTTTGCTAAAAGGAAGTCTAATATCCTAAGTCCACAAGGATGACTTTTCTGTTTAATAAGATACTATTCTTTATTCTTCAGTTTTAAGCAAAGGCAGAAATTAGTATCTGTTGTGCCATGTTTCTTCTGATTAATGTTACAAAAGACAGATATATCTTAAAACAAATGTGTAGCCTCCTTGCATGTGTTTCCAACCTCTTTTTTAAACTAACCATTTTTATTTGGTTTTCTTATAATTGTATTAGTCATGAAAGTAACAAAAAAAACCCCACCAAACAAAAGTGATTGTCGCTGTGCACCATGTTGCTGTTTTACCCTCCCACCATGAAAATGTGTGGTTCCAGTTGTCACAAAGGTACAGCTCCCTGGGGCTCCTACAAGCATGCAGGATTGATCACTCAGGAAAAGATACTGAGCTAGGTGGGACTTTGGCCTGACCCAGTGTGACAGCAATTCATTTCTCACTGGAATTCCTGACGGACTTCAGTAAGCAAAAAAGTTAACCGACCTTTACCTCTTCTCTGAAGTAGAAGATCTCCACAGACTGCAGATATTCTTTTCCTTGGATAATTTTTTTCCTCTCTTGAAGTTAGTGATAACAGCAACAAAAGTAAACTAATTCTTTGGACAGACAAAATTCCTTTGTTTACTTTTGTGCAGTAGGAACCCAATCCTAGGTACAGCATCTCATGCCTTTGAACAATAGGCATTATATAATTTGGTACAGAAAATGGTGTGTGTCTGAAAAATTACATGCTAGCAATAGATGAATGTCATTTTAAGACCTCAGAATACAACCCTGAAAAGTCAATATGTTAAGAATTAGGAAGGGCTAAATGTTTTATTGCCAGCAGTAAAATCTGGCTGGAGCTAAAGATCAGTTTTGTGACATCCAGTGGGTACTTCAGGGCAGTTATGTTAGCTGACAGCTTCTTGAGCTGTAAAAAGCCTGTTCTCTGAGCCCAACCCATGTTTTCCTTTGGGCCAAACAGGGCTGTTTCCTTGCTCCTTTTGGCTGGAGAGGGGGAGAGAAGAGCTCTGGGGGGAGTGCTGTATCTACAGGCCTGGGATATCCTACTTTTCTGCAGTATTTAGAAAAAACTGAAGGCCTTGCTTGTCATCACTTAAGTTTATGGCTGGAATTTTAGAAATTTAAGAACCCCTTTTCACATAACAAGTCTATAGGATTATCAATCAAATGATTGATAATCCTTAGAGAAAGGATTTTTTTTTTTAATGTGAAATAAGGAAGAAATAAGGACAACATACAAGCAGCACTACAGGTAACAGCTTGTTGAGGCCTTCTTAGTTACTTGAGGACTGATGTCTGAGAGTATGTGTGGCCACTGAACACTAGCTCTGCTAGGCAGGAGCAGTGAACTCAGAGCTGCAGGGGTTTGCAGGGACCATTTACAGTAGCTGAAGTAGCCTCCTGTCAGTCACGTGCTGCTGCTTTCACTCAGCGAGAAGACAGCAAATTTTAATCATGTTTGCAAAGTAACTTCAACAGCTCTAGTATTTCCAAACCAGTAAATTAAATTGTAGATTCCTACTGCTTTTTCTAATTTAGCCTTCATACCACAGTAACTGCAGGAAATGTTCCCTCTTTTAAACTTTGTTGTTTCTGTATTCTAAGCACAATACTGCCTTAGCTGCAGCAATATGAAAAAGGAAGATGCTTTTCTGGAATATATCTTGCTTCCAAATAGAAGTTTATCAGTTTCCTCAGTAATTTATGTATCCGCAAACTGCCCACTGCTTACAAGATTTCATGAAATGAACCCCATGGAGCAGCAAGAGGAAACTCTTGATATTTTCTAATGACATCAGGCCACCCACAGATGTTCAAACAAATGACTGCTTGATGGTTCAGATGGTCTGATTACTGAGCTTGAATGTGGAGCAAAACTGAGATTGCTTTGTATATTTGAGTCCTTTAAACCATTTTAAAGTATTCTTGTTCCTGAAGGCCCAGAAGGAAGAGAAGCTGTTTTCATTCAGAGTATCCAAGAGAAATTGGAGGGCAGAAAACTAATTGCAATTTAAAGATTATTCTTCTTTTGTTCGGCATAAGTATATGGGTCTGAGGTTTTGGTGAAGGTATTTGTAATGTTTGCTGCTGGATGGTTCTTGCTTTAAACATTCCAGGAACTATCCCAGGACATTGAAGTAACATTCTGAAAACAGGGACCGTAAGGTTCTAAATGGAAGATTCTGCCCTCACGGTTTTACCTATGGGACAAGTGCAGCTCAGTGGAGTTAGGAGTGGCTCCTGCCATGCTGGAATGCAGAGCTGTGCTGTGGGAATGCTGTGAGCTGTGGCACAGTGCACTGGGATGCTGAGCTGTGCCACAGCACAGTGGAAGATGGGACCTATTGAAAGGCATAGAGGAGGGACAACACTTGGTGGTGAAAGGGTGCAGCAGCTGAAGCCAGAGAACTAACTTCCCATTTAGAGAGCATCAGATCTATCTTTGGAAACCCACAGCAGTTCTCAACTCTTGTGCAAGGTGCCTGATCTCAAAATACCTGCTTCCAGAAGTGTCTGTCAGCTGGAACCTTTATCTTACTGGGACATGCAAGATTAGGGGCTCACTGCCATGTCTCAGCAGGGCTTGTCTGGGCAGACTTGGTATCAAAGGCTTGCAGAGAGTGATTGCAGAGGAGGGGTGGGAACATGTTCTATGTTCTATCATGCAAACACAGCTGGGATGGGAGTGGAGAATTTATTTTTTATTTTTGTTAACAAGTTAATTTTCTCAGAGGCCCTAAGATTTTCTGGCCAGCGACGGGGCTGCATTCTAAAGTGCATTACTGTTTGTAGTCTTCCACAGACCTGGACACACTTACTCAAACACAAATCTGACCAGTTAGGGAAAAGAAAGTTTTCTTTCCCTTTTTTTCTCTTTTTTTGTAATTACTTTCTGTAGTTAAGAAACCAGGAGCAACTGCTACAAAAAAAAACAAACACAAAAACAAAAAACACCCCAACATTCTGTAGCAGAAACATTGTATGAAACACTGATCAAGAAACACTTCTGGCATGTTTTCTTGGATATCTTCTCTCTCAGTCATGCACCTGTACCAACTGCACAAGTTTAGTACCCTGTTCATGAAACATCTCCAGCAATGTCCCTAAGTTGTCTGCAGGCCTAGAGGTAGGTGGCTTTAAGCCCTGTGGTTGACTTTTGCCAGGGGGGTCAGAGCTGCCATCCTTACCTGACTGGGTCAGCATATGAGAACACCAATATCTATTGTGGTAGGAGCAGCACACCTAAAGTCCTCCTACATGGATGCTAGAATAGAGCTTGGCAATCCTAATGAAAGATGACACCTTTCTTGTACAGCCCTGACTTTACAGAATTTGGACCCAGGCTTGATCGTCCTTCAACTACATGTTCTTGCATAGGAAGAATAGGATTTTAAGGGGAAATGAGAGAAATTGAACCTCATTTCAGTTCAGGGGGGTGAGGAAAGAACCTCACAGTTCCGTAGTGCATTGCATTCTGTGGGGATGTTCTAAACTTCCTTGTACACCTGATGGTCATGAGCCCCCTTTGGGGGTCCCTGCTGTGATCTCTTGAATCCTGATAGGAACAGGAGAGAGTTGGGCTCTAATGTTGTATTCATTTACCTCAGCAGGAATGAAGAGTCAGTATTTTACAGATTATCTCAAATACTTGTTTTGTACAAAGTGTCCTTTAAATTTCAACTGTGGCTTTTTGCCAGACACTGCTTGCACATGGTTAGTTTTGTGTACCCAGCTGCAAGCCCTTCATGTGAAAAGCTTTTTGTGCAACAAATTCAGGATCAATTATCAAACACAGACATCTACATTTGCTTTCCTAAATGCTGATTTAGGCACATAGATCATATTCAGTAGGGCTTTTCTTAGAGCTGTGAAATTCTCAATAGCAACAGCAATGAACTCAGCCTTACAGCCTAAAAACCTCTCAAATTGTCACAGCTGGTCTGTCAATTAAATTTTTAGAAATTATGGCTAGACATGGCTTCTAATATCAAGTCCCATTTCTTGTTTTCATTGCATGCCTGGGCAGTACAGGGGGGTTTAACAACTCCAGTGAAACCCATTTAACCTTACAGCACAGTTAACAGTGTCAGTCTAGCTGATGCCAACAGCTTCTTGCCTCACTAAAAGCCTAAAGGCAATTCTGTGAGACAGCTTTATGACCCATAATGGAAAGAAAAAAACCACAAATACAGTCTCTCTGATTACTGAGATAGATTTGTTTTCAAGTTTGAGAAACCTGAACTGCTCTGCCAGTTTCTCCAATAATGAAAGCAGGGTTTTTTATCTTGCTAGCAGAAACTGGCCTTGTTCTATACACTGTACACATTATCTAGCTTGGTTCAGCTGCAATGATAAACATTGCAGAATCAAACTCACTGAAATTTTCCTAGCATTGAGGGTCAAATGCCCAGGTGTTCTGTGCATTTACAGTGCATTTTGGGAGCTCTCTCAAAGCACAGTAGTGTTTTGCTGTTTAGTAAAAGCAACAGAAGTCTCTACTTGTGCCCCTGTGCATCCCAGTCCTTATGTGGATGGAGTGGAGGTAGGATGCTGCCTGACTCCCAGCTCCAGCCAGGTGCACTACCTGCAGGCAGTAGCCAAACTTGTCCTGTATTTCTCAAGGTGCTCACCAATACCTTAAGATTTCCTGTGTGACTCTATTTTTACAATTGCAAGGTGATAATTCTGATTATTAATAAAAGAATAAAGAAAGCTGTTCAATATACAACACAGTAAATACCTGCCAGTTAACCCTTTTCATCTACTTCCTATTTTTTAATCAAAAAGTTTTAAAATTCCAAAGACACAAAAGCACTTACAGGTTTTGTATGATGGCCCTAATGAATCTCTGAAGCCCAATGTCATGTCCCTATAAGTTGCTGTTTTGTTCACTTATTTGCCACCTGCCCAGAGCTAATTATCATAACTGAAAACCTGGAGGCAATCTTGTAACAGGAGGAGAGCGTGTCTAACAGTAAAAAGAAATGTAATAAGGACAGAGAGAATGGATTAAGTAGGACTTGGGAAAAGCCACCTTGGCTTCCAGTGCTCTGTAATGGTTCCCTGAAGCAGTAGCACTAACACAGTTTGAGAGGAAGTCATTGCAGCAGAATCAGTGTCAGGATCAGGAGTGAGTGACCATGAGCCTGGCAGCAGGTGTGAGAGGAAGGTAGAAAAAGCACAGGGACTCTTTCTGGAGAGTTAGCTCGAGAAAGGACTGTCCATTAAGATGCCTCTGGGTTTAAACAGCTTCTTGGAAGTTGCTGCTCACTGACCATTTCCTGAAAGTAACGGTAATGAGCTGCAATGTGTTTTGTTTTTTGCAGGTGGAGTGCGCGGGATAGCACGAGGTGGGATCGCAGGCCTGACGCTGACCGGCCTCTACGCCCTGTACAACAACTGGGAGCACATGAAGGGCTCCCTAGCCCGGCAGTCCCTGTGAGCAGGGCAGAGGACACGCTTGCTTAGTCACCAATCAAATCAGTTGTGAGATCTATCTGGTGCCCCTTGCTATTTTATTTACAATTAGTGTGAAACTGATGGAAGCTGTGCTGGAAGGAACGTCTTGACACCGTGTGGCTGGACTGGCCCTTCCTGCCAGCCAGTTGCTGGACAGGCAACAATATTTGTTGGACGTGCAAGTGAACAGAGTGGCCATGGCCACCGAGACAGAGTCTCCCTGCCACGCTCCCCAAGCGTGGCATGCTGGGTCCCCATAGCTGCTCCTGCTCGCTGCCAGGTTTGTTGGGTGCCTGTAAGGTCTGTCCACAGAGCATTCCCAGCACCTCACTGGCCAGGCCAGCAGCACAGCCCCAGTAGCCATGGCACAGGCAGGGCTTGCTATTCTGACAGCACAAGGCGAGCTAGCACAAGGGACATCATCAGAATAAAAAGGGTGGTACTTACTCGATACCATTTCTATCCTTTGCTCTTCCTGCTGTAGTGTGCTGCATCCAGTGACCTATTTATGGATTCATTTTAAAGGACCAGTGTGGTGAAATCCTGGGGGAATTGATGGGTGAGGGGAAGTGGACAAGCAGTGTGGTCATCTCTTGATGGGTGGTTATGGTAAGGCACAGCAGGGCTTGACTTCACTCCCTTATTTGCTCTAACAAATAAGGACCTGGTTGTTTATGGATGAGATACAGTTGCTGTTGCAGAACAGCTGCCAGTTGATTATCAAAACATTTGGGTGCTCCAATATCTGAGAACTGATTCAGCCAACAATTATAAACCAAACAGTATAAAGACTGCACTCATTACCTATTACAGAAGTTTTAATTGGCAAGAAAGTTTTTGCCTAAAGTGCCATTCATGGGTTATTGGTGGAATAAAGACTGTGATGAACCTACACGTTCTCCAGTGTTAAAATTAAACCATGTACCAAGCATCATTTGCAGATAAGTTAAACAGTAAGTTGGGAATTAGTTCAGCAATTAGAGTTACTGTATAACAGCTCATTCCTTCCACATTTAAATAAGCAAACAGGTGAATTATTAAGGGAAGACAGGGAAGGCAGAACTAGGGAAAACCAGGAAACTAACTGGTCAGTAAACAACTTAATGCAAACTAAGTTTTTATATTTGAGTTTTTGCTACTGAAATGGCTCTTAATAATTACATTGCCTATACCAAAATAACAAAAAGCAGAAAAGGGAAGGCAGTAGCTCTTACCTTCCCCCAAGAAGTACCACTTTGCTAAGAAGCCTCATTGGCAGCAAATAACCACTGAGACCAGCTTTTAATAGAGCAAGTCTCCAGCTAACGAGCCCTCATGGGTGAACTCAATCTTTGCTTGGATACCAGGTCAAATTAGATGCTTTATGCCAGCACTTAAAGTAGGATAAAGGAAGCAGGCCTTTTCTCATCCCCTGTGTCAATGCTGGTTTTTGTTAAGCCTTATTTTCCACGGTTCCATAGTGCTCTGCATGTTACTGTTGTGGTGTGAGAGCTGGACTTCCTTCCTAGCATGCATTTTTTGAGGGCTGTACCACCAAAGAAACTGTCCCCCACTTGCAGGCTGCAGAGGGGTAATTTGGGCTTCATCTGCACAATGCTGTCACATGGGACATCAGAAAAACACATGCACTTTATCCTGAGCTTTTTCTCTCCCCACTGGCATCAGTGAGTTCCTCCCCTGCATGTTTCCTGGTCACCGTGGGTTGGACTTGTGTTCCTGTACTCATGCTGGATGAAGGATTGAGAGCTGCTTTGGGGGCTGATGAGGGGCAAAGGTGGCTTTTTAAATGCCAGGAACTCTACAATATATCTTAGGTTTTCTAAAGACTTTTTCAGGACTAAAAAGTGACCCAGGAACTGTCTGCCCTAATTCAAGCAGGTAAAACATGAAGCTTAACAAGTATTTCCTTCATCAGGCGCACCGGAGATAACATAGAAGCCTTTTCAAATTCATAGTTAGCACAACCTTAAGGCTAGGCTGACTCTTGAACAACTTAACATGTTATCTGTTCTGCAGTGCACCCAGATTTCCTGGAACTGCTCGCTTCAAGGGCAGAGCTGAGAGCATTTTTCTGAAATAGCTGAGTTAGAGCTGTTAAAAGTTTTTGTTTATAATCTGTTTGTATATGGAGTAATCTGTAGCTTGAGCTATGAAACACAACCAGCACAGAGGCAGCAGTGAGGGAGGTGAATTTGTAAGATACAATACAGAGAATGTGTTTACAATATTCTGTGACATGACGTACTGCATTCACGGTTTACTGGCAATCAGTATAAAAATGCTACTTTATATTGTGACCAAAAATATATCCAAGTTCAGTAGGAATAAAAAGATGTAAAAATCAAGTTGAAAACAGGATTTGGCTCAAACTAGAGCTGTTACATGCAGTGTTACATAAATGTGAGCATGGGAGACCTTGACTGTCTTGGAGGAGCGGGGTTTTGGTGCCAGTTGTGATGTCTTTGCTGATAGATCCAAGGCAGCTTTCCATGCTGTGGCACCAAGTGAGGGAGCTGAGACAGCAGGTATAGTGGAAGGGTTTTGAGTCTTGTGAAGCTGGTGCTGCTTAGTCTTTGGAACAGAAGGGCAAATCCACTTACACCATTCCCTGTCAGCAGGTGACTTCTGTTACCGTTGGAGGAATTTGTTTAAAAATTACTGCTTAGGGTGGAAATCTCTGGACACCCTGAAGCAGAAGCAGGTTCTGAAAACAGAAGGCAGAAATGTTAGGGCATAAAAACAACCCCATGTTCATGGTCTGTTTCCTGTGATCTAATCTGGGACTTCAAAAGGAGGGGGAAAATCCTTTTGTATGCTTTAACAGAAGGTTACCCCTATGCTTAATAAATTCTAGATAGGAAACTGGTATGTTTAAAGTGGAGCTTTGTGCACTGTGCGAGTACTGGTCTGTGCCATTCAATGCCAGCCAGTGCAGGGACACCAGAGGGTACCCCAACCCCATTTTGGTACTTTCCCAGCATGATTAATACCTGCTCTGTGTTCCTCAGGTATTTCCCCCTTTGTCAGCCCCCCTCTCTCCATGCCCTGTGGGAACAGCTGCCCCACCCACTCCACAGCTGCTCTGAGGACAAGGAGTTAAGGGGCTGGTGCCCCTGGAGCCTGTGGCCACCCTGCTCCAGGGAGGTGTGGGATGGAAGGAAGCATTCCTCAGCAGAGGGCATCAATCTCATAGCTCAGCTTGTTCAAAGAAAGTGCTCCAGCCATTTGAGAACTCATGAATTGCATTCTCTTCCTGCTAGTCTGTCCTCCTTGTCTTGGGCTAAAACTTTCCCTTTTCCCCATCTTTGAAAGCTAAATATTCAGGATACACATTCAGGAGTTCTGCATGTGACTGCTAACAAAGAACTTCCAGTCCACTTTAAAAAACAAGTGTGCACACCCCCACAGGAAGTTTAAGGTACACCATGGTTGAAAGGCTGCCAGGACCAGCTGTAAATGTTCTCCTAATGAACAATACAGGCTGCAGTTTAAATACTGGAAAATGCTCAGTGGAGGAACCAATCACGCAGAGAGGCTGATGCTCAAAGAGCAGGGAGACAGAGAGGAACTCGGTCCAAATGCACAGCCAGATCATAGACGTTCTTCAGCCATGGGAGAAGGGAACCAAATGCTACTAAAAATCCATAAATCCTCACTAAGTATTCGAGAGTAGCAAGAAGCAAATGGGTCATTTTGTCCAAGTCTATGTCTTCCAACAGCTGAGCAAATCCCAGGTGACTGAGACACCCACTGCATGTCCAGGGAGTCACATTGCAAGGCAGTACCCGACAGGAGTTTCCCACTAAGTGTGTAGGATTGTGCCAGCTCCCAGAGGTTCCCTGCTCTGGAGCTCAGTGCAGCTCCAGGCAGTGGTGAAATGAACTAAAGCAAGTGGATGGAAGCACAAGTGCAGCAGCTTCCAGACAGGCAAACTGCACACGTGCCACAGCAGTTTGTGCTGGCCATCTTGTAAATGAGACATAACACACACTTTGGTTGCAATTATTTTTTTTTTAATGGAAAAGACTAATCAATGTTTTACATAAATATCAATTAGTGACAAGAAGTCAGTTGAGTAAAGGAATACATACCCCCAGGTTTTAAAGGCTCATAATGAACTGACAAAGTAGCACACAATGACAACTACGTGGAATTAATTGGAAGAGGTGGGCTGCACGTCAATCACCTTCATTAAGTTCAACTGCTAATCACATCAGGGTGTTATTGGAGTAAGTCACAGTGCAGTCTTCCCAAACAGCAACAAGGACATGTGTGAAGGGGAAAGTGGACTCCTAAAACACCTCTCTGCCTCCAGCAGAAAGCCCTGGCTATGAAAGTACAAAAGCCTCAAGTGTTTTCCTGATGTTAAGCCCTTTCAGGGTCTGGTTTCAGATGTGCAGTCTCCCCTTCCCAGACTAAAAACTTACTTTTAAATGAATGCACAGGATTGATCAGACAGGAATGTGTTCACACTGCAAAGTGACACCAAGGTCAGCTCTTAATAATTTCTTTTCTACAGGGTTGTGAAGAACTCTAATCACTTTTATTCCCAGACAGGCTGCAGGGATGGGGAGAAGAGGGGCCTTTTTTCATAGTCACTAAGAGCAATTTGTTAAGTGAGTAGAAGCTGCACTAGAAAGTATGGTATTTCACAGTTTTTCCATGGAGCCTGACAGGCATGATCCAGGTTTCCATATAACATCTTTGCACTCATTCCTACAGGCTCAAAAGGCTAAATATCTGAAGAGGTATTGCTCATATTATGTCCACAGCTTCAGGAAGATCCGAGTTACTGGACCCCACTTTCACATACATAATCACATGGAAACCACAGATTAAATACCTTTAAACTGCATCAGTGGGAGCCACAGTTTGCCAAGTTAGTGTTTCCCAACTAAACAGCATGACATCAATCTGCTGAAGGCATCTAATTCCCCAAATATTACCTTTAAATTTTACGTGGCTAAGATGCCTCCTTTCCAGTGGTTTAGTCAATAAAAATTCATTATGAATTATCTAGAACTAACAGAAACACACATTTCATTTTACAGCTTTTTCAGTGACATTCAAATAGTTTGTAAATGCTGGGGATAGTAGGGCCTGATCTACTGGTGCATGAAAATTAACACCCTACCCTGTTCTCTGAAAGGCTCAAAATTCACAAGTTTTGATTTAAAAGTAAGTTACCATTTCTCCTGTCACATGTTAGGTCCCATAAATCCATGTCTTTTTCAAAGTCTGGATTTCACATATTTAGCTGGGAAATGCACCAACACAGGATGCAAATGAAACCTCTAAAGTGAGCAACTGCTCCATAAAACAAATTGCTTGCAAGTACAGCCTAAATAAGCTGGAACCCAACGCATGACCAAGCTGTAGCAGCTGAAAGGAACAGCAGCACTTCTGAAGTCACTGTCAAAGGTGGACGTTCCACAGCACCAGGAAGATTCTGCTTTATACCTGCCCTGGCTTCAACATACTTCAAGTAACAACCCATTCAAGATCCTTGTATTCCCATAACAGATACAAATTTGCTAACACCTCTAAAGCATCAGATTGCTTATGGTCAGTGGATTTACATTTCAGAATTAATGACAACGAAAAGGGATCTTCTGCACCATAACTCTGTTAGATAAGAAATCTTTTTGTTATAATTTTAGAAGAGAAAGCAGACGGCCAAACACAAAACACAAGCACTCAGCTGGCTGCAGTCACTCAGCGTGATGTGCGACTGATAGCAGGAAAGGGATGATTTCAACACTTCCAGTTCTTCACATCTAAACAAATTTAAAATAGGGTTATTATCTTTGACAAACAACAACACTTTGAGGAAAAAAAACCTACAAGATACCCTTGAAAAAAGTGATATTAACATTACTAGAACTGAATATCCTGCCTTTTACGGTTTGAAGTACTGCTAAGGACCATTTTCATTAATTTCAAAAACAAGAGCTTATCATGAGAAAGAAAAAACATGATGTCAGCTGTAAATACATTACTAAGGTAAGAAAGAAGCCGCCTGGAGATCGACACATTAATTCCATATCTTGCTTACAGACTTATCAAGTGTCAATCAGTTGAGAGATTTACATTACACAAGAACAGAAGTAATTCCCTCCCTGGCCTGTGATAAAAAGAGGAGGAATAATAACAAAGGAGACTGGTCCAAGCTGTTAAAAAAGTCTATGAGGGCATAAATTCCTACACTGTTAAACTAACATTTAAAGAATTGAAGATGACCATTAGCTGCTGCCAGTGTCTATGTTCTGTACCCCCAAGTGATGATTAGGTTCAGCTGTTCTAACACATTCTGTATCCTACCTGTAAAGGGGACCGATACAGCCATTTTTCGTTATCTCCGCTGAGTTTCATACAGGCAAAAAGGTCACAAACTGTAGGAAGGCCAAAGTCCTGAAAGAGAAGTTATCATAATTACCAACCCCAAACATAAATACATTTTGATGTATCTTCAGCTTCTGTAAGTTGATTGTGTTCAAAACCAAAATCAATTTTTGAGTCTTTGAGATTAATGCTTTCTTCATTTAGTATAACATATTAACTTGTTTAGTGCTAAGTATCTAATAACTGAAAACATTAAAAGAGCCAAGAAACCTAAAAACTTTCAGACTATATTATCCAGAAGAGCTACGACTTTGGAAGAGAATGAAGTCATTTAACTCAGCAAAGCAATAAACCTGGCACATAAGACACGAAAGTATCAAAAACTTATGCTCACTTGTGCTTTCTTGCGCAGAAGCCATTTATCTTCCACTGGAGGTGGGTTTGCATTTTCTAGGTTATTTGAAGTCAACACCCAACTGTTTACATTTAAGGGGAGGTGGAATGGAGCCAAGATGTCTAGGAAAGGACTCTTGAAACTCTTGTCTGCTTTTTCCCGACTCTCCTTTTCTTCTGTGCTTTCTGCTTTATGCTCAGTCTTGACCAGCCAGCTTGTCAGAGGCCTCTCAAGCAATGCTTTCCAGGGTTCTGCGATCTCTGCTGAATAATCTGCTTTCTCTGCACTCATGGGTTCCCCTGGGAGCTGCTGTGCAGGGCTAAGCCAGGAACTGGCAGCAAACTTGGTCTTCTCATGCTCAGGGTCTGGTACATCTCTCTGGCTGACCAGAACTCCATTTTTGTCCTTCCCATCTTTCTTCAGAAGCCATTTGCAAAGAGCCTCTTTTCCACAGTTTTCATCACACACACATTCTGAAAAACTGGCACACAGATCATTAGCTTTGCACACATCTTCCACTTTAAAGGGAGCCTGAGGATGCTGAAGAAGCCAAGCATTTACAGCAGATGTAGTGGGTGATTTTTTTCCATCAAGATGCTCATTCAGGCACTTCAGATTTCCCAGGTTCTCAATTTCCACACTTTTACTCTGGCTGCCACGACAATTGGTACATGTTTCAGCTTTGAGGAGCCAATCATTCAAATTGCATTCTTCCCTAAAAGGTTTAAATTCATTCTTCCATTTCTCATCTGAAGAAATACTTCCATTTTCTGTGTCAGGAGTAAGCAGCCAGTCAGAAAGGTCCATCTCTTCCTGTTCAAGGGATTCTAATTCCTCCACCTTTTCAATAGTGGAAAAGGATGAGTTGAGAGTAGAGGTGGAGTCCTTGCGACCAGGGGAATCTGTCTTCCCAGCAACATCACACTGCTGATTGTGCAGGAGCCAGTTCTCCAAATCCTTCAGATTTCCCCAGGCTTGCTCAAAATAGCAGACTTTGGAAGAATTGAAATCCTAATAAAGACACATTGAAACACATCTATTAAAACTAAAAGGCCATGTTCAGTAACTGTTTGCATAGTTAGAGCTCAGAGCATTCAGCTAGTAAGTGCCAAAGCATCAGTTGAACATGAGGCAGAATGAAGAATACTAGAGAGGGTTTCATTCCCACCATATTCTGTTTGCAATCAGATACAGTGTTTTCCCCCTCTGTTCAAAACTACTTTAGTGCACAAAAGGTTTACCTGGCTGGGCTCTGACACACACTTTTGGGTAACCCATTCCTCAAGATTGGTGCTGGGAACATAGGGAGCCTGGCGCACACCCACAGGTCTGCTTCCGAGTAACCAGTCAGCCAGCGAGGCACTCACCGTCCCACACAGCATCTGCTGCTGAGAGAATGCCCTTGGTTAGGAGAAATACTGACTGCTGAGCCAATCTGTGCTGAACATCAACACAGGCATGCAGCAGGCATCAGTATTTCTGCACCAAAAGTAAAAACAGTCCCCTTTAATTACAAAAATCCCATAGGAATTGGATAGTTCCAACATTAAGGAACATTCAATTTAAAAATCCCATCAGTCACACCCCACATACATTTTCATACTCTGCTCTTGCCTGTCTGTTCCTGGAGCAGCTGCAATATCAGATTACTCTGCTCACCATTGCCACTGTTACTGGCTATTCAAGCATCTTAACAAACAAACACAAGCCATTACTCAAGCTCACATAACATGCTTGAGTTCTCCTCTTCCCTCTAATGCAATTAAACACTCACAGACACAGGGTAATCTTACCTGCTCACAGTTCATTAGGGCACAGTTCTGCCCTGGGAACCAGGGAGAAGCATTCTGTCTCTCTGAGGTTTGCTAAAAGAAAAGTAAAAATTAATTTATATCTCCATTTTATCCAGTTTCTAGGACAAATTCTACAATAAAGCAGAAGTAAAGCACAGTTACAAATGCTTAATGCTTTGTGGCTAATAATGTTCTCAACATTTACAAACGGAGAAAGATTGACTACCTTGAGCCTGCTTCCTTTAACAGAATTGTCTCAAATAATACAGGAAATATGTCACTTACATAAGAATCCCAAAATACTTTTATCACAGAAAACATCTACAATGTCTTAACTATTGCAATCTGAAGAAAACAGTAACAAATTTTCATTTGATGGAATAGAGTAAGAATGCAGTAGCCATTCTATCATCCTCTGCCAAAATACATTAAAATAACATGTGCTTAACTGAGCTCAGTGAAAACTACATGCAATAATTAATAAACCACTGTGTATTTATCATACAGCTAAAATTATATGATTCATGCACAGGATCCATTCAAGCTGTCACTAAAAGTAAAAATATCACTTGGAATATATTGCACTATTGAAAAAAAAAAAAAATCTCTGAGGCAAGTGTTCCAACCCAAGCAAGTCCTACTGCTTACCATCGTTTTAATGGAACCAAATGAGGTAATAGCTTGGCGAAGGTGAGATGTGTCAGCCTCAAAATTCAGGATGGAAGACTCTTCAGGTTTAAGTGTAAGACTTCCCAGTCTGAAAGAATAAGGTGGTAGTTACAGAAAGAAAAAAAAATTACAATCTTCTTCATCCATCCTGTTTTGGAAGTCAGTCCATTATTTCATAAAAAGGCTTTCAAGCTAATCGGCAGTAACTAGGTAAAAAAGACGACTTTTGATACAGCATACAAGAAAGGAATCGCTATCTACAAACCAAGAACAGAATAATTGCCAGCAAAACACAAGTTTCACCTTCTTACTTCAACTGCCATCAACAACTAATATTTGAAATAATCTGCATAAATGAGTACCTCTCCTGCTCATTATAATCCTGGTTTATCACCTCAGACTGCTTTAAAGTTCTTATTTCTAGGAATTATTAAAAATGTAGGAACAATCAGATCTATTGTTAGTTCTATTAGAATGAAAAATCAGATTAAATTCATAAACTAAAATAAACCAAACTGTGTTAACTTGCATCATAAAACAGCTTTACCTCTCCAGGCAAACTGCAATCTGGTTTGCCAGTTCATTACTGTAGGAGCGTTCCAGCTGATGAATAAGGCAATTGAACTGTCCCAAGTACTGCGTGGAAGACAAAACACACATTATTGTTTTGGCCTTCAGGAATAAAATTGAGCCAATATTTGCAAGGACAACGTTTGCTTGAAAATGCCAGTGCAGCAACTGACAACCAAGGCTCACCCAGTAGAGCTGCTGCGCCTGCTGCTGCAAGGCCTCCTCTTTGAGCTGCTGGATGAGATCCACCTGCTCGAAGAGCCACACCTCACGGCTGCGCAGGCATTCCAGCTGCCGGCTGATGTGGCTGTGGATCTTGGCCTTGACCTGTCAGAGAACACACACCATGTGTACATCTGTCAAGCAGAGTGAACCTACATGTGCTGCAGTGATTACAAACTGCTGTTTGTCAGTGGCAAGTGATAGTTTTGGAGTTAGTTATTTCTCAAAAATTCATCACAGTCACCCACAGCACCACATGACTCAGGTCAGTAACAGTTCCAAGGCTACCTTTAAAGAGTTATCAAAGAATAATGTTCTTTGTAATCTCTCTCTATTCTGAGGTTTCAATCAACAGCTTTCTGGAAATTCTAGATGCCTAAATAAGCAATACAGGAATACCTTTATCAAGAGCATGACCAAACGACACAGCAATGTGTTTGCAAGTTGCAAAGAAAATTTCAGTCCACCACAACAATAGTAAACATTCTGGAATAATAAAATTCAGTTGATGTCACATTAGTTATTAAAGAAATCTTTAAGAAGTAATTTAAAATTACCTCCCGCCAGTTTTCTTTAATCTGCTGTTCAGCTTTGACAATGCCAGATATAGCTGTTTCCAAGTCCTTCTTTGCTTGAAGGCACTTTGCCAGAGTCTCACTGCTGCAGGAATTTCTATTTCTATCTTGTGGTGGACTCATTCTTGAAGTGTTCCTAAAACACAATGGAAAAAAACGATTTCTTAATAGTTTCTATTCCTCTTTAACAGAAGAGGAAGGGCATCATATGAAGAACCATCTGTTTTACTTCATTATAGGTGAACAAAACAGCCTCTAAGACCCTACAAAGATGCAAGTTTTCTAAACATAGATAAAGCTCTCCTCCGGGAGCAATAACAGTGTCTCAAACACTTCAGCCCACGGAATTTGCACAATCACAGGAAAACCAACAGATATTTGACAAAAGCTTCAGCCACAGGAGTTTAGGCAATCCTCCCCTGCCAGTCACCTTCCTCCAGCTTTTATGCCTAGCCAGCAAACTCCAGAGCTGAGGGGCTGATTCAGGGAAGGTTCAGCAGCAATGCTGAAGCTGGGGGAGAATGGCCTGGCCAGGGACAGGAAATATTTCAGTCATCCTTTTTTCCTCTGCAGGCAAATTAGCTGATTGCCATAAATAAGAAAATTCCAATACAGTTTCATCAACTGAAAACCCGCATGCTACTATGAAGATCACCCTTTACTAAGCTGCAAAGGCCAGAACTTTTAACAGCTACCCATTATTTTGTCCTGGTCACAGCTGTGGTAACTTAGCTTCAGCACAGTCTCAAGATAAAGGGGCTCAAATACAAAATTTCTACAAAAGTTATATTATTAAGGATTCTGCAAGTAAGGTGAAAAATATAGTACTTAGTAACTTTTAGTAAAGATGGGAAGGATCAGCGTAAGCACTTTTCCTAAACAGTGGGTTATTTTGTTACTGAAGAGTTTGAATTCTCCTGTCAATTTCCTGGGATTCCTAAAGCACTAAACATTCATAGTATTTGTTCTATTTAAAACAAGTCCTCAGCAATGACAGCTATGGAAACTCCCAGCAGATTTAAAAGCGTACACATGTGCCAATCTAAAATGTCAGAGATTTTACCACTGCTCTGGAGGGAACTGAAAGTAGTTTTGAATACGACAAGACAACAATGAGCATGTGGTACTGAGCACCTATTTAGTCTGCGATTTCCAAGCTCCACAATCATATAAGGTGCAACTCAAAAGTCCTTCTCTACAGCCAAGCTCTACCTGACAAACATAAAAGTGTGTTTCACACAGGAGAGGGCTAAAAGTGGCTTGCAAGTGGAAGGTGACAGAAAAAGCAATGTTTGCCATGGGGCAGGAGCAGAGGCTGCACCCCCTTAGTTCTCTCAACACCGTGGGCCTTCCCATCTCTCCAGCACCTCCAAACACAAGACATACACGAGGTACAGAAGCCACCCCAAGACCCTGCATATAACTCAATCCCATCCTCACCATAACATCTCATCTTCTAGGAACTCAGAGCACAAATACAAGAGAAGAGAACCCAAATATAATCTTTAAGCTTATATTATTTTGCATCAAATAAGTGCAGAAGTCCAAAATACATAAACCCCCATGCTGTGCTATGAATGCCAATTTTGTCTTGGTATTTGCACACCCTAGCTTGTTCACAGGTTCACTTCTGTAAAATTTCATGATCTTCACCATGTCAGCAATGTTCAATAAAAGGTAAGGTAAGATTTTTCTCACAACACTCCCTAGACTTTATCTTGCATTTCAACTCTCATGTACAACCTACAGGAAGTAGGAGCCAACAGTGTAAGTGGGAGCCCTAGCTCTCAGATATAATCTAACAAACAGAATGACAGCAATACACCCAACCAAGAAAACAAGGACCTTAGATATCTTAAGAACTATCACATAGTCGAAAGTAAATTTAAAAATTCATATTGGTTATTATTTCATTTTTTATATTCTTACATAACAGCGAGTCAAAGTGTGAAAGACTAAATAAAACTACCATCTTTGCTCACACAGTAGTTAACATACTTAACAACTCTTGTGAAAATTATGTTAACCTACTTTATCTGTATTAGCAACTTCATAATGGCACGATTGAATTTAAGCTTACACACACTTCTCTAAAATGATCTCTGAAATTACTGTTTGTTACTTTCCCTTTTATCGATGATTGCAAGAGACTTCCTCCAGAATGTACAGAGAGAATGAATGCTGCCTTCCTCCAGCCAGCCAGCTCCTGTTAAAATGGCTGTTCTTAGGCTTTGTCGCAAATAAGCCAGTAAAACTCGCATATTGTGCATGAAAGCCAATCCACCCTTCCTTTCAATTTCCACGAGCCTCTAACGAAACTAAGTGGAGGCAAGCACCTATTTCCTTGTTCCAAATTACTCCCAAATAGCACTGAGAATTTAGACATTTTCAGGTCACATGCTCTGAAACATCCGCGATCACACACTTCGGCTCAACAGTAACAAAATACAATTACTTCTGCAAGAAAACGCACGGCTGCAACACGCCGTCACCTGCTCTGGCCATTTCCTAGCCATCAAACTGTTTCCAAGCACACGGGGGTCCCCACCGGTCCCTGCTATGTGCGTCACGGGATGCACACCCCCAACACATGAGCTCGCACTTACTTGCCGCGTTCAGAAAGAAATCCCGCAATGTCCTGTTTATAAAGCGGCTTCCATTCCCAGGCACGGCCTCCGGAATGCTTCCAGCCCTGCAAATTCCGCTCCAAGCCCTGGCTCGCCTGAGCGGCCCAGCGCCTTATCGGGGCGGCCCAGCCCGCGCCCCGCCCCGGCCACCGCGCCCGGCCGAGCCGCACGTCGGCAGCGCCGGGGCGGGCCCGGGGCGGGCCGCGACCACCGGCCCCGTGCGGAGCCGCATCCGCTCTGCCCCGGCCTGGCTCCGCTCAGCCAAAACACCAAGTGCCTCCCAATATCCCACTTGCATTTCAAACCGCGAAACCTCAACGTTTTGCAACAAAACCGCTATTTCTTGCAACTTCAAACGTGTGGCAATGTGCCTTCTTCATGCAACAACAAAGCAGACCCGAGCGCTGAGGCATCCAGAGCGGATGCAGCAGCAAGAGCTAAAGAGCTGCGAGGCGATCCAGCCGCCGAGCTCAGCCTTCTGTCCCTGGCCAGGCACAGCCCGGCAGTGAGGCTCCGCATCCAACACTGAGCCTGCGACGTGCCAGAAATCCTGACACGGGGCAGCTCGGATACAAGGTAGCTCCTGGAAGGGCCAAAATGACACACACACATGCACAATTCTTGTCACATCTACTCTTGCTTTCACAATCTCACACACACTGCTGAGGAAAGCGCACAGAATGGCCTCGGTTGGAACGGACCTTGAAGATCATCTTGTTCCAACACCTCTGCTATAGGCAGGGACACCTCTCACTACACCAGGGTGCCCAGCGCCCCTTCCAGCCTGGCCTTGAACAGTCCCAGGTATGGGCCACGTACAGGTCCTCGCCTGCATGTAATCAGTAAAAATGTTATAGCCATGAAATCAAAAGAACTGTCTGAATCATGAGGAAGATGACATTATTGTTCCTAATAGTAAAATAACCACGTTTTTACAGGAAGACTTTTGGCTCGTTGGAGAGGTGTCACCACAAGACCCTGCAGCTATAACTTCTGGTCACAGGTGCTCTGTGCAACCTCCTGGCTACCTACACTCCACCCTGAGATGGTAATTCCCATAGGTCAGAAACTGCTGGACAAAAATAATTTTAAGCTTTTAACTAACTATCTGGTGGCTGGGGAGCAGAGGAGGAGACAACCCTGCATCTTCTGCACAGTCTGCAAACAGGCCGGCAGGAAACTGGTTCTACCAGCTTTTCACTCTCGGCACAACCATCCACACTGTCCTTGAGAAGAGCATTGTTTTACATTTCAAATGCGTGTGGAAAAATCACCTCAAAAACAGAGCTGTGCAGAGCCTTTGTTGGGAAAAAGCTGAAGGGAATGAAGCCTCCCATCGAACAGGCTCTATTTATAAATGTGGAATGATTTCTTCCATTTGGCAGGATGAGGCTGCTCCAAAGGCCTCTCTGACCTGTCTTTATGTAGCTTTAAAGCAGCTGGCTTGTTTGAATTGAAATCCCCATGGATTTCCATCTAACCCCACCAAAAAACAGTAGTTCCTCTTAAGAGGCACTCCCAAATTAGGTACATGGGAGTTGTGGTCAGGGAGAGAAGTACTCTAAGCACATGAGCTGAATCTGGGAACTTCCCATTTACATCCAAGCATAAAAAGCACTTTGTACAGTGCAGCATCAGCATTACATTCCAGTATCTGTATGGAGGTTCTGCTGGGGAGATTATTTTACTCCAAAACAAGCATACAACACACTAATTTTAAAGTCACAAGCTATGTGAAGAAGAAAAAGTAACCTTTAGCAGTTTCAAGTAAGAGAAAAAGTGAAATAAACACCTTAAGAAATTGTAACAGAAGTTTCAGGTATTACATTTTCTAAAATTCAGGTAGTTTTCAACTCTCTGCACAGTATATGGCCTGTGCCACACACCTGAACACGTGTGACTACCTTTTCTGCCTGTTTTAGCCCCGAAACAGCCTGGCCAGTGCACAAAGCACTTGTACTGAGACACCCTCACAAGAGCTGGGCTCTGAGCACTCACAAGTCACTAATGCAACTGTGAAGAAGTCTGATCACAACTATATTCCATCTATCATAAATATATATTTTATGCACAACAAGCATATTACTGAAATCACAAAGTATCTGAATATGAAGGCCTGAAATCTCTATGCTATAATTAGTAACAATATCAAAGAAGATACCACAGAGTGGGGAAGACACATACTTACCTTAATGCAGATTGCACATTACAACGCATCTTCCAGGGTATTGCACTTAAAAACCCTTCGAAAAACAAGTGAAATCCCTGGTTCTGCCTGAAGCATTTAGGCCCAAAGATACCACTCCCATGCTCTCTGCCCACCCATCTATCCAATACTATACACTTGCAGCGTGATGAACAGTATTTTTTACATGGGTGCGAGCTTTCTTCTGCTCCCGTGACTGCATACCTTATCGAAAGTCTTGGCGGAAGGCAATCTTGTTCCTCTGTCAGTTTTCCTCTTTAATCCCAGCCAGAAACAGAGCTTAAAGCTGTCAGGATGCCTAGCACACAACCCTCGGAAGTGT
Source organism: Parus major (assembly GCF_001522545.3). Classification (NCBI taxonomy): domain Eukaryota; kingdom Metazoa; phylum Chordata; class Aves; order Passeriformes; family Paridae; genus Parus; species Parus major. The sequence goes on along the minus strand of NC_031775.1, from coordinate 7,802,024 downwards.
TGGCTCACACCACTTACCAGCATCCAACGACACAGGTCTGCCAAACTTTCAATAAGCACGATTCGGCACAACCCCGACCATTCCAAACCCAGACATTTACTGCTTATATAACCTCTGAGAAGCGCAGCTGCTAACAAAAGGCTTTGCCTTTGCAATTAGGAACGCGGCTTTAGGAGCGCTCGCGGCACCTCTCCGGGACACGGAGAGCGAGATCGGTACAAAACCCCGTCTCCGTGTCCCGTGTGAGCCCTGCGCCGCGGAGCGTCCATTTCCCGACCGACCTAAACCACCCAGGCCGGGTGCCTGGGCACTTCCCGCAGCGCGGCAGGGGGTGCCTCCGGGATGCCTTACGCGATTCCTCGCGGGATTCCTCGCGGGACTGCTCTCGGATCCCCCCGGATGTCTCCCCCGCCGTGCCGGCCCCGCCGCTCCCTCACCGCCGTCCGCGCGCCGCTCCCTCAGCCCCGCGCCGGCCAGCCGTCCGCTCGTCGGCCCCGCGCGCTCTCGCGAGACCGCCGGCCCGCGCGCCCCCTGCCGGCGCGGCGGAGCGGCTGAGGGAGCGCTGAGGGGCGGTGCTGCTGCTGCTGCTCACGGCAGCCAAAATCCGGGAATCGCGACTCACCCGGCACGGCAAATCCTCGGAGAACAGAACGTGTATCGTGGGGCGAGCCACCGGTTTGGGTTTTTTTCTGTCCACCGGAAATTTCCCGGAGTACCTGGCTTGGTTTGGCTTTCCACAGTACAGGTTTTGGGTTTTCCTTTCCGCAAGTGTGAAGCACGGCAGAACACCTCCCAGTACTGCCATCCCGCTTTCCAGCTGGGAAAAGGCTCCAGTTACTGCTGCCCTCCCGCGCGCTTTATTTGGTCAGGGGCGAGGAGATCCGCTCGGCTGGCCCGAGCGTGGTGCCCGTAACGCCGAGGGTGGGGGCTCCGTCCCTGTGAGGGCCATTCAGGAGTTGGACTGGATGATCCTTGTGAGTCCTTTCCTACACAGACTATTCTATGATTATGTGAGATTTTAGCCTTTCCGTGACCGTCGGCTAGCACGTTTGTGAAGTGCTGCCTTTTGTAGGTGCGTGTATAGCATTTAAAACCTAACAGATACTGTATCATTTCTTCAAGCAGGAAGGACTTCAAATGGAAATCGAAGTAGCTGAGTACATGTGGTAACTGAGTCGCAATTTCCTACACTTTTCGTCCTCTGGGCACAGATCAAGGAGGCGTTCTCTTGAACAGGACCTTACTCGCGGTTACAAGTACAAATTATTCAGGGCTGGCATAGAAAGCAGAAGTTCAGCCACCTAATCCCAGATGTGCTGTTACCCTAGGAACAAGCATTTCAGGTATTTGGCTTCCTTGTCTAAACACGTAAGAGACACGGCGTGTGTTATATAATCCTCCTCTGTGTACTTGGATTTAAGAGGAAAAATAATACCAACCCTGCCTGACCTTGGAAAACCAGGAGTGCTCATACACACATGTCCCCCCATGCACTTATCTAGCAGTGTTCTCCAGAAGAAAGCAAGCTGCCTCTCCTGGGCAAGCAGGCACACAGGTTTCTGTCATGTCTTCCATGGGTTTGACCAAGACAATATCATAATACAGATGGTCTCAGAGATTTTTTTGTTGGTAGAGTTGCTTCACACAGCACACTTTTTTTGTGGATTCATTGTGGTTTAGGTCATGCCTTCCTAAGAGGATTTGCTCTTTGGATACATCTTCCATCTTACCCCTAAATGAATATCAAGGGTAAGGAACCACATGCATCTTTTAATGGTCTCTCTCCTCCCACCCTTCATGGCAGTACACTCTGCTCCTCCCTCAGCCATAGCCTTTGCCATACCACATATGCCTTTTTACACAAACCTGCATAGCTGATCAGAAAAATAAATTCTAATTGCATCAACTAAAGCAAAAGGCAAATTTGTGATCTACTAAAATAGTGGCAAAAGGTTGGGCAGAGATACAGTTTTATGGAAAAATAAACAGGATAATGTGCTCATATTAAAACAGCAGCAAAGATAGAGATGTAGTGGGCATTTCCTCAGCACTGGATAAAACTGTGTATCAGTGTTCACAATAAACCTCCAGAGCAGGAAGAAAAGGATTTTGGATGCATAAAAGGGATCTAAATACACATCAGAAATAGTTAATGAGGATAATTCAGAAGTGTGTGACACCACATAATGCACACCTATACCCAAGATTCAGTGCTATTTCTTGCTGAATGGGAATCCCACTTACAGTTCTGCAGCATAAAGCAGTGGAATAAAGCAAGCTTCCTTGATTTGGCAAAAGCGTATGATTCCCTTGTCACACTCAAAGACATTCTTCCTTGCTCATCTGTAGTGTGGGAATGAAGACCAGGGAGAGAGTCATCCCTTCCCGTTCCCTGGAAAGGGAGGTTTGATAGAGAACTGGAAGCTTCTTCTAAGTTTCTTAGGCATGGGCCTGCAAAACTGTACTACAGGGTACTACTCAAAACACAAAAATTTGAAGAATATTCTCTGGTGCAATGGCTTTAGAGCAAATTTTATGGGGTTTAAAGAACAGTTCTGTTTTCTGTTCATATTGTTCCTCTTTGAACAACTGCAATAATGTAGTTGAAGGGCATCAGCTGAGTTAACTTCTCTGTTAAGTGCCCCAGAATGTGATTTCCCTGTTCTGCGATGCTACCACACAGCTGAGCAGTCCATCCCTGCCTCGTAAAGGGGGAGTAAGGAAGCAAGCGTGGCAGAGCTGCGGGTGCAGCCGGTCGCCAAGGCAGACCAAGCCACCGGCTGCTCCCGTCAGAAGCAGCAAAAGTCCCAAGGCAGAGTATGAAATTCTAGAAGAGTCGTCATTGTAGCTGTCAGGAAGCCTCAGGCAGCTCCCGTGGGAATCGCCAGTTTGCCCAAGCTCTGCCGCTGGGAAGGGACTGTTTTCCCTTCGTCCCTGTCAGCATGGCCCTCCCTCGCACGTATCCTCTCTGACGTGTGTCCTTGGTCCCCTTCCAGGCAGGCCGTGACCTGGCACTCGGTCCCGCAGCTGTGCGCCAGAACCCTCCCCTGCCTTCCCGCAGGTGCCGCCGCCTCAGGGCGACCTCAGCCCCAGCCCGCCCAAGGAGCCGAGCGGAGCAGCAGCCACCTGCGCTGAAGTCCAAAGACTTCACTGCCCTGCAGGGCACTTTCAAAGCTCTCTGCACTGTATTTACTCACCTTGAATCTCTGCTGTTTGTGTCGAGCTACCCCAGTGCCAGAAAGGAACTAAATGTTTTTGAATTCTCACACAAACAGTTTCATATACAGACTGTAAACAGATGTTTTAATAGCCTTTTCCTGCACACCACACACAGCCTTTTTCTTTTCTCTAGTTTAGGGATTTCTCATTTCTGCAAACTTTTTAATTACAATTACACTTCAGTCTATTCTTCTATCCAGTTTCACACTGAACAAATGTACCGACTACACCTAATTCCACACCCATCTTTCATTTGAAGAGGTTCTCAGGAAGGTCTTCTGTAGCTTCTCCAGACAGCCTAACCAAAGGCAGAACTTATGGAAGTAATGGGTTGCTTTTGAGCATTAGGGTCCCACCACAGACATGAACAAATCTCTTACTTGTTGTGGCTCAAACCTATCAATGCAAAAAATAACAGGCACAGCACCAAAGGACTCATACGAGAGGGAGGGAGGCATGTAAACAGCACATAAACAATTTTAACTAAACTAAAACTGTTTTCACGAAGCTTCAACCAGCTCCAGAAAAGTTGTTCTATAGCAAACAGAGATTGAGCCTGTAGCAAACCAGCAGTGTGATTTTGGTCACTAAATATTTTGCAGCTCCCTCTAGTATATATACACACACACATTCCAGTCAAAATTAGAGCAGGAAAGGACTCATAGTGCAGACTTGGAACACAAGGGCTGTGTTCCAGCTCCAGGGTTTGCTCTTGTTTGAATGTGGGAGCATGTTGTTGAACAACATGCAGCACACAACTGAAACAGGTCTCTTCGGCTTTCTCAGAAGCACTTGTCTCATGTGTTCCCAAAATCCTTTTTAAGAAAGCAGTCACAGCAGCATGACAGTAAATCAACCCCTATTCTATTGTTAGAGTGAGGTTGATGCTGAAAAAAACATGAAATTTAGAAAACACAGACCACTACGAACAAGGAAGAAATTACAACATAACAAATTATAACATCATATTGTGAATTTAAATCAATGTAAAAGCTTTTCTAAAATTGGATTCTCTGAGGCAGTGGCATTTGTAGGATTTTCCAGACAATGTGAACACAAGACAGCATTCAAACAACCCGCACACAGGAATTTCTGCCCAGTCCCATCTGAAGTGCATCAGTTTACACTACAACCAGCACCAGAGGCAGTGTAACCAAACTACCTACAAGCCTGCAAAAAGCCATCAGAGGAGGGAAAATGCCTATGTTTTTATGTATGTGTCATCACTGAGGGTGTTGTGTCTGTGTCTGGGAAGGACCAGAAACTCCAGCTCCTGTTGGTGTTGCTTTAAGGACAGTACAGCACAGATCAGGTACTGGCACTCAGGCCCAGACAGTTCTGTGCGCTTCCTGCACCACAAAAAGCTGCCCGTCAGCGTGTCTGCTGGAAGGCACAAATAAAAGGGTATTTGGGCAGGATTCACTGCACCCCAAGCTGTGACCCCATCTCTGCTTTACAGTAAAAATTGTTGGAAGTGAGCAGGGACCAGAAGATGCCGGAGAGGAAGAGTGGGTGCGTCCTGCAGAGCTATGGGGCGGCGCTGAGCACCAGGTGGAGCTCGGAGATCTAATCCTGGCCAGCAGGAGTGCACCAGAGCGCCTGACCCACATTCCTTAAGTCCTATTACCTTTAACACCTCGGGGGGAAAATCCCCTTCATTACACCTGTAACACCATTGTTACTGGAGTTGTCTTCAGTGCCTGTAGGCGAGCAGGAGGTGGCTGGAAGGGGGTGGAAGTCTGCAGCATCATTTCCTTACCTGTGTCCCTCCCCTTTGTTTTCTAAGCTTCCTTCACATGCCATCTCAGTGGCATAGCCTGTAGTATACTGAAAGCCTGATAATAAGACAGATGACATCTGTTTAGGTCACATATTTGAAAGGATTAATGCTCCCAAAGACTTACAAGCTACAGCTTAGTACTCTGCTATCTGAACACATTGGCCCTGGGACATGTGATGGCTGCCAGCTCAAGGCTCAGCACTTCTACAGCTCGAGAAAGATGGAAGCAGGACATCCATGCAGCCATGGCAAAGGATATGCACCATTCCCTTCATGGATGCAGTAAAAGCCACAAGGAACAGTGTGCCAAGTCTGGTGAAAATGTTCCAGGAGAAAGGAACAACTTCATAGCACTGTTTTTGCCTGTGGCAGGGTGTTGCCCCACAGAAAATGGACATGCTCATTCCAGCTGGCAGAGGTGAAAATGGAGCAAAATCATTTTTATATGAAGCAGAACTGCTGTGGACAGTTGCTTTCTGAGCAAGAAAAGGAACAGAATTCTCACTAATCCACATCACCCACAAGGCGTAACCATCTCTTTCCCTTTAAAACCACATGGCTCTGTGGAATTTCCCCTGTAAAGCGGCAGGGGAGTGCAATGACCTGGACTACAGCATCCACAGAAAGCACCACATCTCTCTTCCTCAGCAGGCATGAGTGGCTTGCAGGACACACATTATTTGTGGACAGGCGGTACTTGCAGACACGAACAGCTCTCTGCACACAGGCTCACAGGCATTAGATTCCCATTTTGACGAGGCTCAGCTGAATCTTGCTGCCTGTGTAAATAACAAGGCTTTGGAAGGAAGTTGAATTATATTCTCCATTTCAGATCCATACTTCAGGATGGAGGGAAAAGAAACAAAACTTAGAAATCAATCCTAAAGTCCCCTGAAGGGGAAAAACACAAGAGATTGATGCAGCAAGTTCTACTAAGTTATTTAACTGGTACCGTGAGAGTTGATTAGAATTATTTATTTCCAGCTCATAAACCCACATGCTGCCTCTTTCTCTCTTGCCAATTAACAGTATTACTTAGCCTAATAAACTGCTTTCAATTTCAAGTGGCTTAAGAAGACAAATTAATCACCTCAACATGTCTGAAAGGAACAGATGGCAATGAAGTATTAACATTGCAATTTCACAGTTGGAAAAGCTCCTGAGAGAGGGGGCAGTAGCAGTGTCTGGAGGACACCTAGCCCTGCTCCCTCTGTGGAGCTGGTGGTCCCACGATCTCGCCTCCACTCTCAGCTTCTGCTTTAACCCAACCTCAACACACATTACTTTTCCTAGAGCAAAGCTACACTGTTTTCCTTACTCATTCTTTAATAGTGAGTTACATCCTTCTAGAAGGCCTCTTACCTCAGCACATCTCCAGACAGGTCGTTACTGCTTTGGATTTAAAAGACTAAATGTCTATCCAATAATGCAATTAGTCCAGCCTGTCATTATTCTTACTGGCTATAAGGAGAGAAGTGATCAGAAAGAAACACATCTCTGTCTGTACAGTGGAGATGCTCTTTTCCCCTGGAACGTCTTGCTTACATTTCAGTACAGAACAGCTGACTGCCTTTTCCTCTTCTCACTCGCCCGTCTCAGATGACTGTGCAAAAGTGTAGCTCTGTGGGGCCTTTTGGCTCAGCTGAACAACACAACCTTTGTTAAGCTACATTTGGAAGGAAGATAGGCTTTCTGTGGAACAGGGGTTCCTAAAGCAAAACATCCAGGTGAGGACCCAACAAGTAAATACAATTATTTTAATAGTAACTGATATGACAATGACTAAGCAACTGTTTAGTGCATTGTTTTGGCATTTTTGAAGAACTTGTTTAACTATGGAAGGTTGTTATTTAAAGCAACAATTCTCTATTTCAATATTTAACTGCAGTCAAAAATTATCTCAAATTCAAACTGCAATGATAACAGTCAGTGTCAAATATCTGACAGGCTTTGGCCTCTCCTCCTGTTAGGAATGGTAACAGTAAATACTACTTCAGAAGGAAATGAATTATTCTTAACACCTTTTAAGAACTATTTCAACAGCATACTGATATTAGTATCAATTGCTTTCAATCTCTGCTGAGCCACTGAGCTAAGCATCTCAGCCCATTATCAATCTCAGCCATCAAGTATCAATGTGCAATGAAATCCTTCTAGAGCCATTAGTTAGTGTCCAGGGACAACGTAAACATATGCAAAATACTGCATTAACCACAGCTGTTCCCATATGTTAAGGTGAAGATGGCACACTGAGACATAAGGGTTAAGCACCCAGTGCATCCCTCCCTGAGAATTCCTGGGAAAGGCAGCCCCAATCTGCTCAGCTGGAACTGGTACCTGAGCATTCAGGCTGGGGAGCAGAGGCAGCATGATGCAATGCACTGGTTTTCAAATGGGCTTGAGAAAATAATACATCTTGATTTCACTCTAGCTTGACAAGCATCTGTGTTCCGCATTGACCCATTCAGTTATAAATCTAGTGTGAGTTTTCCTGCTACTTTATTTATATTTAAGAGTAGAATGTAATGGATTTGGATTTTCCTAAGTTAGAAAACATTAAAAAACAGAGTTCTCACATTTACAAGAGTAATACTTCAACAGAGAATACTTAATATACAAAATGGCTGCATTTGATTTTTTTTAAAAATTGAACCCAAATGCAAAATTAATCCAAATAGCCTTTTTTTCAAGACTCCAATTGTACAAGTAAAACAACTTGTTTTATCCTTCTAGCTAATATTCAGATGAATGCTTGTTGTTGGGCTTTTTCCTCAGATTTCCATTATATTCTTGCACTTTAAACCTTTCCAAAAGCGTAGGAAGTCCTCAAACATAAACACTAGTTTTTGTAAAAAACAGCAACCCTGATTAATAAAGTGAAGATTCAGAATGCTCATAATGAGTGAGCATCAGTTTTTCTGAACTTGCAAATCATTGGTATCCTTTGCCTTTACTTGGAATTTATTTTTCTCTTCCAGGAATGATAATCAGTGTTTAGGACTGTAGTAGCAAGTCATACCAATGTATAAAGTAATGTAATTACAATGTAAGTAAGTGACACCAGAACTGTATGAAAGACAAGAATTCTTCCAGGTTTTACAGCACAACAGCCAAAGAATTCAAGGGACTTTGCCTTATAATTCCAGTTCATTCTGCAAACTCTCTCTTTCTTACCAGTTTGATACTGGTCTTTTATATAATTTTCCTACAACTGGGGTCTTTATTCTGAAGAGATGCTTGGAATGGCAGTGGTGGGAAGGAGAATACAGATATTCCACATGTCAAAGTATGGATTACAATGGCCATGGGAGAAAGGTACTCTTGCTATTTTAAAGCTTTAGTTTGACTCTTCCAATCTTTAATTCTCCTGCACACCCAAGGACAAGCTAACAGACAGCACAAGGTTTTAGATCACTATAGTGCTTAAAATTCTCAAAGTGTAATGTTTGATGAAAGAAAAAAAAATCAATGTTCAATATTCTGGACCATAAAATAAGCTGTATAGAAACTGCTTAGCTAAACTCTAAATAACAGCAGAGTAATTTTATTTAGTTATTCATTACTTCCTTACTATTAAAGCTTCAATAAATGGAATTTTAACATCTGGAATGATTATCAGAACTGAGATGCTTACAACTACAGAGGCACCCTGATTAAGGCATTATATTCCAATGGTTTCACGCTTGGTTTGTACAAAACTCATTTTTAGCACAGACGTCTTTGAGGCCAAAGTTGCAGGGTCTGAATGAAGCCTCCTTTGTACAAGATGAATTTCACAGGATCCAGCTGTTAAATCCCACCTTGCCCAGGAGTGAAAAATTTGATCTCGAGCTACTCTACATCATTAAATTAATGCATCACAGAACATTCCAGCTAGGAGGTCCTACATTTAAGGATTTTCTAGATGAAAGTTTAAAGCTGTTTTAATCACCAGGGGTTCCTCTTGATATCAAATGTCAGGTGAACATTATGAGGACAGTCTGCTAACTTACTGGAACAGAAATGAAACCAAACCAACAAAGCATAACCACACACATTTGAAGTAACAGTGGGTAACTCCACAGCAGTGAGTTCTCAGGCACTGCAAATTTTCCTTTGAGACAGAAATGAATGTTTCTCTTCTCTCTCATTAAAAAAAAAAAATGGCATATCTCATCCCCCCAAGAATCTTAGGTGTTCACCAAAGGCACGTATGACACTGGAAATAATATTCTCACCTTCCTTGACAAATCTTTCACTTAAAACAGGCCATGCACCATGACTGCATTACACTCTCTTAACAGGTTTCTCACAGATAACTTGTTTGTGAAGTTGTTTTTAGAAGAAAATAAATCTTTAAGCTGCCCAAATGACCAAGGCACTCAGAATAACCCTAGGACTGTCCTTTGGAGAAGACACAAGGTCTCACTTTCAGTAGATGCCTGACGTCAGACCAGAGAGGAAACATAAGACAGGCAAAGGTTACATGCAAACTGTCCCCTGTGGCTTATGCAAGAGCCAAATAACCACTGCTCAGGAGAGATGCACATAAAAAGAACTCACCGGAAATTATTTTTAATATAAGCAAACCAAAACTGCTTGTGAGTTGTAGGGTATGGTGATGCCACAGACTAATCTGAACAGCTCCCATTTCAGGTGTCTAAAACAAGCATTCAGTAAGTAATTCACGTTGTACATTTGTGTCAATCACTTGGTAAACATAAGTTCTGGGTATTTAGAGTGTAACTCACTGTAAATACAAACTAACTGGAAAGTTGATGGAATGTCCTCCAGCTGTACATGAGCTTGCTAAGGGAAGAGTTCAGACTAGCAACACTGAAATTACTTCACAGTTATGTAGAAAAAAGTTACAATTCTTTTTCATAGAACATTACACTAGTTTGTTATTTTGTCTACAGTTAAAGTGGGCTTATAGTCAGGATTATTAAATGAACAGCAAAACAGCTGCCAAAACAATTTAAGGGAATGTGATTGAAAGCAAAGAACTTTGATTAAAGCATAATTTTAAAACTTTGTTTTCTAACCCTAAATTATTAAAATACAGAAAAAAAGTCATCATTATTTCAAAAAGACACATCATTGAAAAAGAAGTTCCATTCCTTACAATACGGTTTAAAACTAACATAGAAGAAAACAGTGCTACATTAAATACAGTCAAGAGCATTTGGATGGCATTATTTAAGCATAATCTTATGTTCTCTGTTATATGGTCCAGCCATGGACTTTTCTTTGCTTTAATGTACGTTTGATGACCACTAAACTTTACCCACTCATCCTGATGTGGGCTGTCCACATACACTGTGTTAACACTTAAGAGTCAGCATTTATGTACAATTTAAGAGCAGCACAGCTATCCTACACCCTACAGCTGTGCTCACTCCACTGCAGTACTGGAGCGAGCACAGCAGCTTGGATATCTCAGGGAATGCATCATTGTTCTGAAAGGCCTTTTTTTCCCAGTTTTTTCAGGGGGTGGCTCCTCATTACTTTTCTCAGCTGCCTCAGCAGGCTCTGTCTGGAACTGTTCTATTTGAAACTCGAGATGTTTTTGAATGGCTACCCCGAGAACTTCCGGATCCACAGATGCCCCATATACTTCCCATGTCATTCCTTCATCATCCCATCTCACTTCACGAACTGGAGATTTGGGGGCCTCCAAATCTTGCTCCAGGTTCACCTCTGGGAACATATGTGAGTGACCTTCTGCTGCAGCTGCTGGGCTTGTTGCCACCGATTTGCATTCCACGGTTGGAAGAGTTTGTACCTCGGCATCTCTGCGCTCCAGAGCTGGTTTCAGGCCTTTGGTTATGTCATTCATAGAGGTCATAGTCCACATATCCTTAGTTGTCACTACCACATCTGCACCTTGCTGGCTGCTCAGGGCAACACGGGCAGCCTTGGCTTCTGGAGGAGCTCTCTCCTGCTGAGCAGGTTGCAGTTGCTCTCCAGGAACATTACAGCACTTCAGGATTTTCTTGGCATCCAGGCCTGATTCACTTACTGAAGACACCAGCTTAGGATATGTCAGAATGTCTGAAGCAGAAAAGGAATTAATGTAGCCAGGTGCTGCCTGCTCTTTTCCTGTCTCACTGACAGAGCACACCAACCGTGGAACGAGCTGTATGGATGGGATGGGCAAGGAGTGGCAATAGGCCGGGATGGTGGCATCTGCCTTCAAGGCATCCTGCCTGAGACTGCAGGGCCCCAAAGAGTTGTTGTGAACCGTCATCACCATAGGGGAGTACACAGAATTTGGAATATTACCATAAGTCAGACCACCATGAACAATCCCAGGAGCTTGACTGAACATTGTCCTGTTTGGGAAACCATTTCCAGGCATGTGGGGTCCTAGAACAGCAGCATGAAATGTGCTAGGATCTGTGTAAACAGTAGCGTTATGTGGAATACTGCCACTGCCAAAGGTATTTGTGGGTACTTGCTGGTCTCTAGGTAGGACTGGAAGATGAGTCACAAGGTTTTGATAGTGAGATGTATTCTCATTTGTTTCTGATCCATATCTTTGTGTTTGGAAAGACATTCTAGCCACTGGCAGACAATGCCTACAGCCAGAAGAGTTTAGGCTGGAGTGAGTAGAACTGGTTTCTATGTGAGTGGCATAAGTCTGCTGTTTGCAGCTGCAGGTTAGGTCTGAGTGGCTTCTCTGAAGGGCAGTTCCTGATTCTTCCATTTCACACATGCCTTGCTGGTGAACAAAGCAGGCTGAAGAAACATTCTCAGCAGTGCTGCTCTTAACACACATCTTAGCGTCCCCAGCTTCCCAGGATGCTGAGACCTGTTCAGTGACAAGAACATGGTTTGTAGTCTTAGTTCTGCCCTCTGAATGGTCATTGGCTGACGGGTTTTTATTTATGCTCTGGACCTCTGATCCAAGTCCCATCACCCCAGGCTGAGAGGAGGACCATCCGGGACTCCCTGCATCACTCCCTGCTTCACTCCTGTTTTCCAGGATACGGCAGATGGTGCTGCTATGGCTTTTCTTCAACTCCTGTTTGTTTTGCCTTTCCTCTAAACTCCTTGAGTGCCCAAGAGAGGCCAGATTTGAGGAGCTCTTGGATAGGGGGTGGCTGTTGACATTCAAGAGACTGTGACAAGTAGAGCTTAGTGAGTCCTGGTAGGAATGGGTGTGGAGCTGGTGGCTTTCAGATGACATGGCAAAAAAAGAGAGATCTGCAAGAAACAGTGGAAAAGAAAAAGGAGCAATTTAAGTAGGAAATAAGTGTAATGGAAACTTTAATCTCTACTGACCTTCTGCATGGGCTTCTTGCCTTTCACAGTTCAAAAATACTTTTTAAAAAGCACAGTACTCTAGTCTAAGTGTACTCAGACCAGTTGGTTTCCATTTTCACTTTCCCCAAATGGTTTTTCCCTAAATTAGATCCAGGGTTTTTTGAAATTCTGGTGGTTTTTTCCCAATTCATAAAACACAAAAGGAAAAAATCCTTCTTGGTTTCTACCTTTTAACAATAACTATTTCAACATTATCAAGTATCATCTTCCCAAATTCACTGGAGCCATTTTTGAAACATCCAGACATGTCAGGTAACTTAAGCAAAGACAGAGATATTTTCATACTAGATAGCTTTTCACCACAGTGGTCATTTAAGCCAATGATATTAACTGTACTGTCAAAACAAAACAAAACAAAATTAATTTTTAGTCTCTTGACATCATAATTTCAGAAGTTATCCAGTCATTGATGGAGCTTTTAAACCTTAAAGCCACAACAACTGAACAAGTTCTTCCCTTTCCCCATACATTTTCTAACAAACTTCTTGATATTTCATGTTACAAGAAGATCACTGTTTTAGTTCACTGCTTTCCCTGAGCACACACAAGTGTACAGTAGGTATGGACAAAGCTGTTTTAATGTCTACCTGAAACACAAGGAAATGTTCACCTTTGCAAATCCTCAAGCTCATGCTGGCTATGGAAGGTGCACTTTTATGCCACCAGATACAGGGTAAAAATGAAACAAGAAAATCTTTAGCCAAAGTCTTGAAGTTCTTCTGTCCTTTTTTATAGTGTACTCAGTCATTTCTAATTTTAGAAAACCCTTTTTTCTACCAGTTGGTTCCATACCCTATATGTTATTAACATTTAACAGTTTCATGTTAGCAGTTTCACATCTAATGGAAGTTGTGATTGAAGATTTTGAATCTCACCAGATTTATCTGATTGAATCAGATATTCCATTGATTCATTATACATATTGCCTTGCTGTCACAGAGGGGTTGCAACATTTGTACAACTAAAGTTTTTTTAACACACTGATACACCTGTATCTATCCACCCAAATACATATATGTCTTTCCTACAAGAACTCACTGTATTGAACAGAAATATCCAGAGTACCTGTGCTTTGCTTCCAGGCCAAGTACTACCAGATATCCTGTTGTGCAGATGCAGAGAGTGAAAGCCAAAATTTCTCATTTTGGACAACTTTCCCTCAGATATCCTCTATGTACTCTGTCTCCTTAGCAGGTCTTGTGACAGAAACCAGTACAATTTCTTGTGCGCTGTATCACTAAAATAAAAATGCATGTGTGGAACAGGAAAGGTACATACACATGGTGAACAAAAGCACTCTGCAAATGTAACAGGGAAGTTCACTCTTACCATCAAGGACACAGTGGCTGGCTGCAAGGGATCACATTCAACCCTCTCAGTGAGAAGTTTCTCATCTGTGATTCTTTTATGTGATATTTACAGGCTTCAAGAGTCATGTACCAACATAACTGAAAAGAACATACCTTTTGCTACCTCTGCCAACCAAAAGCGCTATAGCTGATTCAGGCAGCTATCAGTGCTTGTAATTCCATTTCCATTGTTAGCTTCGGCAGGCTAACAAGTTGCAATTTTCCCAACACCTGAAATCCACTTGTGTTGGCTGTTTTCCATAATGAAATTAAATTGAGCATGACAACATTAAAAAATAATAATATTTACAATCACATTCTTACAAAAATTCTCATTGTGGGCTGTGTAGCAGGGACCTGTGACCAGCAGCAATATCCTCTAGCACAGGGTTTGCTCCAATTTAGACTGTATGCAGAAAAAAAGTGATTTCCCATCCTCCATACGTTATCTCTCCTGTGGCCAGTTCCACGCATGACTATAGTCTGCCACACAGGGTTCAAAGGAGTCAAGAGGATTAAACACCAGAGCAATAGCTGTCTACAAGGTGAAAACCTTACATTTAATCTCTTTAGAAGATAACACCTGCAAAGGCTCTCACACACACCTGGATGAAACAACACTTACTAATGGAAATCCTCAGACACAAATATTGAGACTCAGGTGAAAGGAAGCTTTAAACATATCCTGTTACAAATGATACAAGGCTGTGGGAAGTTTGAAGGGCTCTCTTACAAAGTTTACAGCGCTCAAATATGTAGATGTACACAGAAACCAAGGCCTTTATTTGCTTTCTTTATGTAGCAGTAGACTGCAGAAGCCTCTGTAACTGAAAGCGATGCGTTTGAAACTAATTTGTCACCTCACATACAACACGTTCAGATGGATCAAACAGACCAAACACAGTGACATCGCTGAAAGCAACATCCAGGGTGATGTTGGCAAGGAAATCTCCAGAGGAAATCCTGAAGATATTTATTTTTGCCCACTGCAGGTGAAATCACTACCAAACATGGGCCGATGTGACATATATTACACATGTACATGTAGAATATTCTAACCAGCTACTCCCAACAGTATCTGAACATTGCTGCACAGGCAGACCAGCATTCCACACTACCATAATTTTCACAGTTCTCCTATGGCCTTGGGCTTCCCAAACTCTGCACTTCACAGGTGCACCGCTGGCACCGATTGCTCAGGGTGCACAAAATCCCCCGAGAAGAGGCCCAGCTCCACACACACACATCCCGAGGTGCCAGGCCTCCCTCTGAGCCCAGTGTCCTGCCCACAGCTTCTGGGAAAGGCTGGGAAGCAGGAGGGTCTGGTTGATCCTTCCAACACCTCTGCCAGCGAGGGGCTGGGTCTCCTACAGAGAATGAGGTACCAAACATTTTAAAAATCCAACCCGAAAACATGGAGCCTCTTCAATGTCACAGCATGCAACACCCTTTTATTTTGTGAATCAGCTAATCAGGAATGGATTACCCTCATGAAACATGGATAGAAGCACACTGATTTTGGGTACATAGGCACCCAAAACAACTTTCTTTGTGCATGCTGGGCAGAGCAGACTGCTTGGCTTAACTTTCATTTTTAAAATGTAAAAATATAGTTTATAGGAAAGGAATTTACTCCAAAATATCTACTTTAAGTTCTGAGTCTGTCTGAAAGATTTTGATTTGAAATTTCAAAGGAAATTCACACCTGAGTACACAAACAGGAAAGTATGAATTTTTGAGGCAGATATTCTGCTATGAATATATAGAAAATTGTTAGACAAGCAGAGAAAGGATTAGGATAGAAATGGAATTAACATCCACTATTTTTGGCTTAGCTTCAGATAGCTTATGAGGGGATCTAGGCTGCTTTCACTAATTCCACTGAACTACTTTAAAGCAACAAACGTGTATTTTGCTATGACTTATGATTAAAGTTTTGACCTATTTAATGCACCAGTAAATTCAGTCTCAAAATATTAAATATAATGTATGTTATCAATTGAAAGACATTCACTGTAAATTAATTATGATTCTAAAATCCTTTGGTATTTTTGTATTCTGCACATGTACTTCAATTGAAATTTTCACAACACCCATGTTTTAGTTTGAAACTGTTCTCCCTTGTCCTATCTGCCCACGTTAAAAGTCCTGTTCCCTCTTTTTTTAAGAACCCCCATTTAGTACTTTGTTACTATAGTAAGTTAACAGACAGTGAACCAGTGAGAATCATATGACATGCTGAACAACACAAGTTAGTTGCAGAATTTGGGAAGAGTCAGAGAAATTTAGTACTACTTACTAGAAACATGCATGCAATGCCAGAGACTTCTCTAAATCTTCCAGTTATTTTTTCTTTATATAACTCTGATGGTCAACCCACAAGTCAACAAGATTTGTAATAATGACTGCAGCTGTTTCACCCATCTTCATTTGGCTAATCATACAATAAAAAAAAATGTTTTTCTTAATTTTATGCTTTCAAAACCAGCATCTGACTGCAAAATAAGCTATAAAATCAAAGCCATTTCAGGGATGAGAGCACTAGTATGCAAATGTGGAATTTGGAAAAGCTAAGCTACCTGATCCATAGCAACATTTTTGGATAATGACTGTTATTTTTGGATGCTGACCAGGACCCTCCATGGCAGGACTAGCCCATTCAGAGAAGACACTTTCTGAGAAGTGTTAGGGGGTTGCAAGGTCTTTGTCCTGAATTTGCTCCTCCATTTGCATTATTCTGGCCCTGCAATAACCAGCTCCACAAGGCAAACACAGAATTTCTGCAACACCTAACTCCAAGACAAACACAATTATATTTTATACATGAAGGATAGTGCCATTTTAATAAAGAAATTTACTTGAATAGAAGGCTGGTAGATAGAGGTTCTTAACTTTATTTAATCTTATTACAAACACCATGGTTATAAATTTGAAAGTTAAGAGCAGTTTATGGCTAAAATGATAGAACTTTAATTACATCCTAAGGGGCAGTGGTCACTTAGCCATAAACACTGCTGACCCCTGCCTGGAGCACAAGGCAGCATATACAGGAAAACCTGCATTTCTGCCCAAACAGCCAAGCTCTCTCAGGTACCAGAAGCAATTCAGTATATTCATACTGGGTTCTCTTCAGGCCTGGCATTTTATAAGCAACATGGCTTCCTTACTGCAATCCATGACTAAACTTCTAAGATACATGCTTAAAGTGGTAAAATGACATAAAAAGGAACATCATCTAATATGACATTCATTTATTTTAGAGTTGTACTAATTTTAAAGAAACTTATACCATCAAAATAATAATAAAAAAAAGTGATTGTGTCTAAAAATTGTACTTGCATGCCCACATGGAGAACTACTTGCACAAGATAAGAAAGATCTGTTTTGCTTTAGACAAAGATTGGCATGATAGCATTATGAGATCTGATGGCCTCTCACTAACTACTACTACTACTACTGAAGGAAATAGTTCATTAACAGTAATCACTAACATTTACTAGTGGGGGGGGGGGGGGGGGGGGCACTTGAAAGGCATTGGCAAAACAGGATTAGCCATGGTAAAAAGCTTAGAGATTCAAGTATCTGGGATTAGGAGTTTTGTTGTTGCTGTTTTTAATTGTTATTTTATTTTGGTGAGGTGTAAGTGAAAAGAAGAAACAGAGGAGTTACAATAGAGGAAAAGGTATCACTTGTCAGGGAACATAAAAAAATTCCTCTAAAGTCTTTCAGCACAAAAAAATAATTTCTCTAAATTCTATCAACTAGATTAATAAAGACTCAGGCTGAGACCCCAATCACTTAACTTTTAATCCATCATCTTTCTGTAGGCTTTTCATTTTGGAATAGCATTATAAACAAACTATGCCTTGTTCAGTTTAATCTGCTAATGCCCTTTTGTAAATATTTTCTATCATCCTAAGTATTTCCAAGTATCAACCAGACCTACAGAACAGACTGGGTTGGGCATCTGGAGATACCAACAGACAAACACCAGAGATGAGAGCACACTTTGTATGCAAAGGAATGGGGTTGTTTTCCAGTCTGCACTGCAAGAAGCACTAGGGACAGTGGGGCCATGTCACTGGGACCATAATTCACAAGGGGGACAGGGAGTACACTTGACAGGCTAGAAAACATGAGAGCAGGAGAGCTGTGACCCTCAGTGCTCAGCACTGCCAAAGCAGAGGCCTTGTGTCTGATGGCCTTACAAGGCCACTGGTCACAGCCTCATTAGTTTCTGCGAATTACCACTTTGGCCGCTGGGCTTTCCTAAGAGACTTTTGTCTTTTCCCCATCCTGTGCTGAGCATGCTGGGCAGGTATCTCTCTGCAGTGACAAGACTGAGAGTGAAGAGTCCCCTTTACCCTGAGTGTTAATGAAGCTTGGCTCTCTCCTTCTCGAGGGCCACAGCAGAGACCTCTTCCACCAAACACCGAGGGTGCCACGGGTGTCCTGGCTACCAGTGGCCTCAGCAGGAGACAACAAATGAGTTACCACATCAGAAAATGAACAGATTCCAACATTTGCCAATGCATTCACCTCAGCATGGAACGACAAGGCCACTGGCCACAGTGCCCCCAGTTATCCCAACAGCTTAGAAGAGCCATGCAGGAAGGTTAAGCATTCTCTTTTAAGGACCAGGCACAGCCCACAGCCCTGGCACAGTCTGAGCCAGCAAAGCAGAGCTGACAACTCTGAATTCTAAAACTAAAAAAAGGCTAAAATGAAAGTGCCATGAGCAAGGATTCTGGTAGGGATGAACCAAAGGACCATTCTAGTAACACCTTCAGCTGAATTCCCAGGAAGGACAATTCACATGGCTGTGTATAAAGTATTGGGAAACCAGAGAGAGGTGCACAAGGGAGGCAGGTACTGGGACATTGTCCTGACACCACCACATGATTTACTACTGCAACATGTGGCATCTTCTTTGCCACCTCTTTTATTTAATCATCTCCCCCAGAAACAACTTCAAAAATCTCTGGGACTTCATCTTTTTTTAGAAGAATTTTACGAGCAAACATTACTCCCACTCTATCTCCATGTGGAGATCTGCCTCAGCATACAAACTACCCTACAATATACTCAACAGAGCTAAAATATGAGATATTGTACAGTCATATTTGATGCTCACTTTTACTGTTTGACGGCTCACTTCTTTAAAGTTCATCTCTTCAGTTAGAAGACTTCAAACTTTAATTACAAATTAAATATGATGACATGGTCATGTAATCAGCTGTTTTCACCAGCTGGGGCTTAAAAAAAAATCAAATATAATGACAGCAGGCAACACTGACCTAGAATCATGCTTACAGTGAATAACATGTGCTAAAGAAGTGGTATATTAATATAATTGTCTTTCTGGCTTAAACAGAACAGAATTAACCAAAATGAAACTGTTAATTCAGCTGCCAGGATTATGCTGCTAAGATTGGTGCCTACTGATATCCACTGGTATTGCAGAAATCCTGCAACAAAAATATTTGATCGTTTCTTTAGGAATTCATCTTTAATGCAGAAAATATGCAGTGGCCTATCCACTTTTGGATTTCTTTCAGAGAGACAGACACTAGTGAGCTTTTTCCTCTTCACAGCAGGGGATCAAATCCTGGTCCTTCACATGTTCCAACTTTGAGGAGACAGAATTGCTCTGGTGTTGAACAACTCATGCTCCTCAGAGCGCTGCTTTTGTACCCACTCTTCAGTCCTAAACAGACCAGCTCCAAAGCAACCCCACTGATCTGGAACTTTGCAAAAACACATAGCTTTGTTCAGCAAGCGTCTGCCTGTCAGAGGCCCAAGCCTGCCAACTTTGTGAATCACAGCTGCCTGGGCAGCAGCATGAACTTAAAAATCATACAGAAAACCAGAAGCTTGCTTACAGCCTCTTTCCAATCTCAGAGTACAGCTGGATATCAGTGCAACTGCACAAGTGCCCTGAAGTTCGCACATCCAACAAACTCCACCCAAACTGGCTAAATGATTAGAATATCTACTTGCAAATTCACGTGTTTAAGTAGAAAATATTAAAATAAAAATTTCTGCTGTTTGCTTGAAAGCTTAACAGCAACAGTTACAGGGAAAGCACGAACTCAGCTTACTCTCCCTGCCCTATGGACATCCCAGCTTTAATGGCTGTTCACTTTTGAGTCTGAGGGCAGTGGGATACCCCTCTCTGCCAGGTGAATGCACTTGTGACAGCTAAAGCTGTGTCACAACCCGTGTGAGTGGATGTGCAGTCTGTGTGTGTGCGCTCTGTGCGGGCTGCAAGGAGGCAGAAAAGCACAGAGCCAGTCTAACATGCCCAACCTCCCGATAAAACTCACTCCCTTGCTTCAGTGTTGTGCCAACAAAGATAAAAGCTTTACAACCAGCTGCAGTGGCAGACAAAGGAAGCTCAAATCTGCTTTAAAAATACTGAATAGATATAGCCGCAAGTATAGCAGCTTTTCATGTTCACATACCATCTTTAATTGAAGGATGGCAATTCCTACAGCAGCATCAAACAGGAATAATGGTGATATAGTCTCCAAACATCTCCATTAGGATAAAGACAATATTTTAGACTGAAGGATGCCTCACCAAAACAATTAAAGATAGTTCATTATTCTTCAACATGTAATAGTTGAATCTCTTTCCTACCTAGAAAAACGTGGCAACTTACCTAGCAAAACCTAGAAACTTACCTTCATTGCTTGTTCCCTTATTTTCCCCTGTGACTGAACGCTATACAAGGGCCACAAAATCCCCTTCAATTCTTTATATAAATAACAGCATTTCTGAACTGTATGCAAAACCTTAGGGAAAAGAAGAATTCAAAAACACAATCCATCTACCTCTAGAAGCTGCTCTCAATGATGGCAGGGAAAAGATTGACTTTGACATTGTGGACTGACAGAAACTGACTGCCGGTACTTAAAAAAAAAAATTACTCAGCAATTAGAAAGAGGAAACAATTGCTTTCTAATTCCGTCTGTGCTCACTGACATAGTGTATGACCTTGAGCAAGTCATTTGCTTTGTGACTCAGTTTACTCATCTGTGACTCACAGATTAGATGCAGAAGCCCCTCATGTAGGTATTTAAAGGCTTAACTCATGATTGTAGAGCATTCTCAAATCCTAGAATAAAAGATATTAAATATAAGATGCTGAAGATAATGTATTCTGGCCCTTCTTTTGTAATATTTGGATTGGAAGAAATAAATAGAGCATCTCTACAGGAAGTTCTTGTTGCATTTGCAGAAAACTCACCTTACCAGTCAAGTTCAGGCACTATGTGTGCTTCAGAAGCATATGTTTAAAGCATCCCCTGCAACTTTCTAGCATCGTGAGCTTAAGTAATCTCAAGGATTTCAAATACTCAACTCAGCAGAGTTTCTCAAATGAGGTGTTGCATGTATATACAATATGCATGCTGACAACATGTATATTGTATGTGCATGGTATATTAAGTAGCAATGAGTAATTATTTTAAGCAGCTTCATTAAACTTTCTAAGCAGAGTTGCTGCAACTGCAGACTGCGCTGTTTTGCAGTGCCACATGCACTTGTAGGCTTTTATTTACTATGATGAACTTCTCATGAAAAAGAGATTCTGTGACTAATTTAAGCCTTCAGGTCACACTGCAAGCTGCCTCCTATATATCCTTAGGTTGGAAAAGAGCTGGCAACCTCTATCCAAGGGGCTAAGTGAGTATTGAAAAGAACTAAAGAGGGGACTAGATAATCATGCTTCATAGCAATAAAAGTTGTCATTGTAGTATGAGCTTTGAAACTATTTAAACAAGGAATATGGGAAGAGAAAGTTTTCATTTCAAACTTGGTGTTTTGTCATAAAAAAGCATTATGTCAAAATTCAATGTCTGTCTCTCAGAAAAGCAACTGTCCCAATTCATCTGTGGTCGAATTAGACCTATGTAGGGAATTATTATCTATAGTTTTCAGAGAACATCTGAAAGGGATGAAAGGGAGTATTTCTCTACTCCCTCAGGACTGAGAGAAGAAAAACATTAGAGCCTGGCTAGAGGCGAGCCCCTGCCTCCCAAGGCTTGACACCAGAGACCAAAAGGAGAAAAAAACCCAGAGAGTAAAATAACAGTCCAATGCAGCAGACTAAAGTTTCCAAACACTTGGTCAAATCCAAGTATGTGAAGGATATGGAACTAATGTTTACACCCTACTCTACATAAACAAACAAATTTCCTCTCCTCTTGGTTAATCTTAATCATAAGCCAAATTGCAGAAGTCTCCACTTCCTTATTAACATTTAATAATGTCAGAATCACAAAGTTTTGAGGTATAAATTTGGAACAACTCGAGAGCCACAAGACAATTCAGTTCCTGTCATCATTCAGATAGAGGAAGATCCCACTTGTGTGACATGGACAACTAGAGAATGACTCTTCAGGCATCTGCTGTTAAAACTGCTAGCAACAAGATACTGATTATAAAGAATAAAGGCTCTGCTACAGGAATTCTTTGCTTTTAAATATCAGCTTGACCATATTCAAGACTCACGCAGACAGAACCCTAAGAAATCTAATCTGGCCTCATAGCTGTCTCTGCTTCGAGGAGGACATTGAAATAGATGAATTCACAAAGTCTCTTCAAAAATGACCATTTTTTATTCTTTTCATAAATACCTGCTTTTATCCATCAGTGCCAATGAATGTCATGTACCTTTTCAACCTGAGAAGCTGAAATGTGCGGCCATTTTGCAATACTGAACCACTTTTAATTGATAAGTGGAATCTGTACCTTTTACTGAAACCTTAATACCTTTTACTGAGACAGGAACGACTTTGGAAAGGAAGCACAAAGATGATCCTCATATTCTACATGAAAGGTGATCTATAGGAAGGATGCAGTGACTCCAAAAGTTTCTTCCCAAAACATTAGCATCTCTCCTGTTACTAAATCAACAGAATCGCTCCACACCTTCCACAGTTTAGAGGCCATTGAGAACCAAATAAAACTGCTATAACAAGATGTATGTTTTCCCTTGATGTTTCACAAAGTACTGATCTACCCTGCTCAGTCATAAGCACTGAACTTTTCCAGAAGATTCCCTGCAGGAAGCAATAATCTTAAAAGTCTTTAAAAAAAAAGTCCCATTTATCAGAGCAAGGGTGGCTTTGTGCATTCTTCATCTCTTCAATTTCCATGTCAGGTTTGCTTAGCTTGAGTTGAAAAGGATCTGGATCTTTCACTTCAGATCAGATGAACTGGGTTCTGCCAGTCTTCAGACAGGAGTAAAGCTCTGCAAGTCAAATGAAGGTCTTACAACTGCTCAATCCTATTAACCTTCATTTGCACACTCAAGTGGACCCTTGCTAAAGCTTAATTAGCAAATATTCTGCAAATGGAGAAAGACTCCTGCTCCTTCCTCTGCTTTGTATTAAATCCACACAGTGCACAAGCCAAGCCATCATTTTGCAAGAACTTCCTTTTGCAAGAACAGGGACAGGCCATTTTAAAGGTGATCTTTCTTATGAAGCTTTTTTTGGTGCAGAATGATGTATGGCTATAACTCACATGCTTAATGCTCACACACCAAACCAGGAAAGACCTGGCTGATGTCAACTTCATTTAGTTGGCCTGACCCAATACCCGTGCTCTGAGTGCATCTACCTAAGCAGCCCCAAAGTGATGTATTTTTTTTGTGGTTCCTGTTGCTAAAGATAATTTCTGAGTGAACTTTATTCTGAAGAACTTTAACAGCTTTTCTAAATGGAAGAGGCCAACTTCTTCCCAACAATCCCCTAAGCAATCAGAGAATACTTTTAAAGGAGAGTTCTTAACATACACATGAACTACTACCTGCACAACTATAGATTAATTCAATTGTTATAAGGGATCCATAGGAAATACTGCATCAAATTATCTTAACCAGAGAAAAGCTCAGCAGTATCTTTGAGTTCACTGCCTTCTCATTGTATCCCTCATGCAGATATTCCTGACCACGGTACTCCAATATTTATTTTGATTCTCCCCCTCATTTTGCTTTTACAGAAAAGATTTCTCTCACCACTGAAACACTGTCCCAATCACCCCAGAAAAAAAAGAAAAAAAGCTATTCAAAATTTGGCTAATTCACATCCTCCAGAATCTTAATATCCCAGGGAGATACTGTGTATGCATACAACTTTACTGTTTACACCAGTTAAAAACCTCTTATTTCTGTACAATGAAGCTGCAAGAATTAACTAAAAGGCCAGTGCCTGCAGTCCCTATGGTGTGGCTCATGGCAATAGGAATTGATTTTTTTTTAAAAAATAGTTCAGGCCTGACAAGGAAAGTAAAGTGCAAGGTCATTTGCAGCCTATGATTCCTGCTGTACTGCTGCTCTTGGGCCAAAATGGTTTGAGACTAGAAGCAATGAAACATCACAAACACCTGCCAAAGCTACTTGCTGCAACAAAAAATATTGGTATGATAATAAAAATAAGATTTTTTTCCCTAATTAATTGGAAAAAATACTTGCAGAACAAATACCATTAACAGGTCTCTTTCAAGTCCCTAGCCTTGGAAAGCAGCATTCCTAGGCTGCATTCTCCTGCAAACTGTGTATCAGCTTGCAGTATTCAAATACAAGGGACCAGTGAAGTACGTGCCATTCTCATTTACAAACATTAACTCAAGAGCAAAGGAATGAACAATTCAGTCTCTCTAACCTCCAGAAGAGTCCACTGGAGAAGAAGCAGGATTTGTTGCTGTTCTGCTCAGAAATAACCTGCCTGCAGTCAGGTGTAACAGTATCTCACTGGCACAAGCAAATATCTCTGCTCATCTTTAGTGGTTAAAAGCTACTTCCAATTTACCCTTGGTCATTGCTGTAACAGGCAAGAACGAAAATCAAACTTCAGAAGTCTAATGATCATTAACAATAATTTTCCTCTGTTTTACCCTCCTTCATATATTTTTATTTTTCAAGTACAGTTTGAATATGCATAGTTTACTGTGGAAGATAAAATGTAGTTTTGGCAAGGTTATCTGATGGAAATTTATCACATTTCATATTATAAACCAACTCTGACACCACAAGGCCATATACAGTTTACTGTTCTTTATGCACCCCTAAATAACTGTCAGATAAACTAAATTGCAATTCCAGCTTTCCCTGGAATACAGTTAAGATAAAATATCTGGACAATACAAATCAACAAAACCCTGTAAGTGGAGAAGTGTTTGTGGAGTAACCAAGACATGGCATTAAGACATAAAGCCCTCATCCAATCCACCCTCCTAAATGAAAACTTCTCAAAACCTCACTGTTTTACACAAAGACACCACGCAGAGGTCTCCAAACTCAGATCTGACTACAATCGATGTCCTGCAATTATTCAAACATACACTAAAACATGCAAAGCATCTGCAAGCTTTCATCAATGTCTTGCTGCAAGAAAAGCACTGATAGTTTTTACATTTTTGTATGAGATTATTACTTTGAAGCATGAGTCAATGGAAGAGAGGTAGATTTTGATCTATATAAGGTCCATCTCATTTATGTACGAGATCAACATCTTGCAAAATATATTTATCTGATGGCTACCTTCCCCATCACCTTTCATGCTTAGAGTTCTGTAAATGGAAATAACTGCTTGCTCCCTCTCCCTTTTCCCTCTTCCCCTAAAATCCAGGAGTGCATCAGCACAGATTATTGCTTTTAGTCACAACATATACACAAAATAGTCTTCTACTAAGGATTCTGATACAAAATGTCTGATCCAGTGGCAATAAAAAGCCAAACCAAATCAAATTTTTGACTTTGGAAAAATCATGTTTTGATTTAAGAGAAAAAATTTATTTGCCATTTTAAATAGCAATTGACCATTTATCTAGGAAGGAAAAGTGTAAAACAAAGCTGATATGCAGAAAACACTGACATTTTCCTCAGATTTTTCTAGTATTGGATATTCCTAGGAATTCAAAAAACACGTGGTACACATGGTGGAAAACAGTAAGGCAAACAGTTCTCTGGCACATTAGTACTAAAACATAGAAATTTAAAGCAATAAAATTTAGTATTTTTTCTTATTTTTAATTTCCAAACCCTAACATACACACAAGAGATAATCAAAAGGCATCTTCATAAACTCACAGGTGTGCAGAGGAATAAGATGAACAAGCTTATGGAGGGGTTTTTTTCCCCAAAGAAACAGTGACACGTATATTCTGGAAATATTTACTAAAAGACAAACACAGACACACGTAAGTGAAAGACATCAGCACAAAAACCCCACCTTCTACAGAACCACATTAAATTCAATTAAAGCTCAGAGTCCTAGTTCCCATCATTTCATTAAAAGAGAAAGCTACCATTTCCTGAGATTTTTCAGTCCAGCTAGCAACCCCCTGCTGCCAACACAGCACTTACAGAAGCCTGGGTTTGTCTCTGTGCAGCTCCTCTCCCTTTCCTTCCCCTCATCTGCTTTGTTACTCTCCTGGCAAAACGGAGAGGGCTCGGTGTCCTTACAGGAGACGAGAGAACGGGCAATGCATGGCTTCCGTGGTCCTTACCTTCCCCCCACTCAGAGACTGCACATCCAGCTTCCCTGCACAAGTTACTTGGAGGGTATTTAAAAACAGATGCTCAGAAATCTGAGGAGAACAAAAGCCCAAAGAGTTCAGATTTCCTCTCCTTGATCTGCCTGATGCTGTTGACACTAAGGTGAGCATATGATAAGGGGAAGGAGGTGGGATTGTTAGAGAGCATCAGAGGCAGAAGATTGGGAGATGGGGTTCCCTCTGCCTTGACGTGGAGCCCCTTCCTGGCTCCCCCCTTGGCTGGAGAGGAAATAAAATGGAGCCTAGGAGGGAGGGAGAGAGATAATCCTGCAGCTTCATCTGATTAGAGAAACTGGGCCTGTGCAGAGCTGCCAATGCCGCCAGGGAAGCACAGGGAGGGGAGGCAAACGGGCAGGAAGAGGAGGAGCAGGGAGGGGAGGGAATAAAATTGTAAGGGTTAAAGGAAAATTATAAAAGGTATACAAATGAACTGACTCCTGGGCCAAGGCATCCTGGTATGTGTCCAATATCAACCCTCATATAAAGGTGAAATCACCAGTAGGAAACACCCATTGCTTCTCTTAACATGGAACAATCAGAAAGAAAACAAATCAAACCCCAAGCCCAGAATGCATCCATCCTGGAGGCACAGACTGGGAACAAGGATGTATCCATGGACTGCAGAGTGAGATTGTTTGTGCTGAGCAGGGAGAAACAGAAAAAAAGCAGTACCTACAGAAAATTATCTAGTTTGTACCAAACAGGACACAATTTAGAACACATTTTCTATTGCAAGTCATTTTCCAGAACCTGTTTCCTCTAACTTAAAACACATCTTAGTTGAACCAAAGTGACTTCCAAGGAGTTGGTGCCAGCACACAGTGGGGGGCTTGCAGCTGAGGCTGTCCTCCCATGTGGCTCCCACTTGTGCCACCCTCTGTCCCACACCCGGCACAGGTATTTCTGGGCTCACACAGACCATGGCCATCCCCATCCCTGCAGTACTGCAGCCCTCATGGGATCCCAGCCTGCCCTGCCTGCATGCAAACATCAGCCTGACACAGAGGCTCACCCAGGCACGGGCACGGTCCTGAGGGTGCTGCCCTGAGTATCCCCCACCCTATCCTCACCCAACAGGAATATCCAGCCTAGAGGAGACAGGCACACAGGTCCTCCAAGCTGCCAGGTGTGACCTGTGGTGCACCAGGGAACAGATGTGACTACAGGAGTGTCGTCCCCATCTACAGTGGTCCATTTGTGTATAGAATCTCCTCTTTTGCTCACCTTTATGAGGGGCTATACTCAATCCTTTCCCAAGGGTCATTCCAAGTTTTCACATTGTAAGCCACTTCTATTCCTTTCTAGCAATCTATTCCCTCCACATAGAACTTCACACAAGGGAGGGTGGCTGGATCTCTAGTGGAGCAAAGAGAAAGATGCCAAAACATCAGAAAAGAACCCTTTCAAGTCCCGTTTCTTTCTGTTCAGGAAGCAGTTAATGATTCTTGTTACACTTGAACACTTACAGCAGCTCTGAGTTTATTCCTAAGCCTTCACAACACCCTCCCATCAGACCTAGCTCAGCTGAGAGAGGGGGATCAACACCCCTCCCAAATGCTTTTAGGAATGTACAATTGCTCCCCGAGTCTTCAGAATGGGCTGCAAAACCGGTAAATTTCCTGTGTGCTTCCAGGCTTTGTTCCTAAGATGCACAGCCCCACAGACTCACTGAGCAATCGCGCCCTCGGGCTGCAGGTCAGGAAGCATTTCGGGGGTTAAGAGCCATACATGGGTCAGCAGCAGCTTTCTGGCTGTGTTATTTTACCTGCCATGTATTACAGCAGAGCAGGCACATGCAGTCAGCTCTTTGTGCTGACCCTGACATCCTTCCTGCCAGGCTGGAAACAGCAGTTCATTGAACCTGTCCCTTCCAGCACATCCTTATCAGCATTCCTACTGGCCCTAAACCAGGCCTGCTTTTCCCGTAAACCCATTACAGAGCAAAGTTGCAGGGCTTTCTTGTCCCAGATTTTCTGTGTCCAGCAAGGTTGACTATTTTCATTCGAAGCATCAAAAATATGCTTACTGGAAGGTACTTGTGACCACCTTTAACATCAACAGATCTCAAATCTGAGCAACCATAATGATGCAATTGGCATACAGCTTTCTCACTCTAAATTTGATGAGAAAAGGTATAAAACTGCTTGAAATTCCGATCTAGAGAATTTATTCTTGTATCTTTCTTTAAGAAAGTTGATAGTTAAAGGAAGCTGAGTAACCAGGAGCCTACAGATCCATTAAGCCAACTCCAGACAATGCTGATGAGTTTCTTTTGAGAAGAAGGACAGCACTCTTTTTCAAAAGAATGATTTCAGAACATTTCTGCCACTGAGGCTCAGCCTGACTAGCATTCATGTTTGCCTGAGAACTCCACCCAGAGCTTAGACATGTGAGAATGTGTTTAATTTCATAAAATTAAAGTCCTATGCCCAGCCATGGAAGAAAGCTTTCAGAATTACAGTTTACTGATATGGGTGCTTGGGGGTTATATGAAAGCAAGCCACCAGCTCCCTGACTTTGAGTCACCTTGTGTGAGGACAGGCAGTCAGCTCTGCTTGCCTGCTGAGGAAGGGCACCACCCAGGCAGAGCTGTCAGACCTGCAGGCCAGCTTTTGTCAGTCTCCATCCAGGCAACCAGGGCTTCCACGTGCAAGAGAGGAGAAATTCAGTCCTAACCCAAAAGCCCTTTATTTAACCTAAAATTCACTGCCACACTTTGACCATCTACTCCTCTTCAGAAGAGGAAATGGGGTAGGAAAACCATTCTGATTGACTGGTGCATCCTAAAACCACGTAAAGAAGTCCTTCTCTCACCCCTTCCCATTTATAACCCCACAGTATTTTCTTGCACTGCCTGTCTGCTGTCATTTAGAGCAACTTTTTCCTGCCAGGTGGGTGACCTGGACCTGCCCAGACTGTGCCTCCTGAACTCCTCATCAGCCCTGAACCTGCTGCTTTTTGTGGGGCAGGTTTGAGTGCCCACAAACACTGCTTGAAATTTGTTCACATCTGTCTGGAGGCTCTGCATGCAAACCCTGGAAGGCTGATATTTGCTGTCTGTTGATTCAAAGCCACTCAAGCCAGTGAAACTGCACCTTCCACCAGGCAGATTTTATCTTAATGCATTTCTGGGATATGTTTTCATCTTCCACAATAAGACAGCCCTCCAGGAACAATATGCTATCTTGTGGGTAACACTGCTCATTTGCCTGAATGTCATCTGCCACAGCCAATTTGGATCAGGTTTTGGATATCTCCATTGTAAAGTATTTTCAAGTGTTTCTGAAGAATAACAGCCCCTTAGCACAGTCTGAGAGAGTCTTCAAGATAATAACTAATGCACCATGGACAAATTTAACTTTTTCAATGCCTATAACCAGTCAGAAGCTCTCCACTCCAGATGCTACTTGTTCCTTATTGAAATTGGCATTCTGTGTGCAGTTCCAGTTTTCAGTTTTTACTGAGACGCCCAAAATAATTCCAGTCAGTCAGGTGTAGGAGCTAGCACAGTAAGTGTTCACACACAAAGCAACTGAAATGCACCTGAGACTGTTTAAAAACATGAAACTGACCATCACCTTCCATTTGACATAAACAGCAGGGTTATTTCTTACAGAGATCTATAAAGAAAGCAATTCTGTCAGGTAAGTGATATCACATTAACTTCAAACTTTCCAATACATCCCAATAAATTACCACAAATATCATTCCATTAGGCCATGTGCCACATGTCTAACACATCTGTCAACCTAATACGTCTACAAACACTCTATATAGAGTTGTGGATATAAACATAAACACTATATATAGTGTTTCTATCCAACGTGCATCATGACAAGTTCTGCTTCTTGTGCCTGGGAGAAAATAACTGTTAGTTAGACATCCCAATTATAGCAGGCATGATCTCTGAATAAGCCTCTATTCTGCAATTATTTTTCTGAGGAAAGGAAGATGATTTGTGTGGGTTTATCTCATACAGTCTCCATGAGATCTGCCAGGTCACCTACATTTATCCTCATTGGGAATAATGCCGTAACACTACTGACATGACTTTTTTCAAGGAGCAACATAGATGCAGCTCTCCTCTTTGCAGAATTAATCTTTTTGAAAGCTGTCAGAATTTTTAGACCGGTGAAAACTGGTGGTTTTGAGCTCTGTCATCTCCTTTCTTTTTCATCTTGGATATAAGACCAGCTTTCTCAACAAAGCAGACCAGTTCTTTTGCCTTTATTTTACTTTGGCAGTTAGCGAGGCAGCCCACTGATACAAACAATCTCATGTACTTCAAAGACTTAGCAAATCTCTACAAAGCACTATTTTTAGTTTGGTTATTAAACAAATAGAACAGTAGCTTATGGAGAATGAAAACAAGGTCCCTTTTTTAAGCATGTTTTGCAATAAGCCAAAGATGATAGGGACTATCACATGGACTCTCTGCTCTGCTTCTCCCAGATGTCATTTCCTCCCATGCACAGCCACCAGAATGTCTTCCCTACACTTCCTTAATATCCATTAGTAAAAAGCAATAAATAATTGCACAAAAAAAACCTCAACCCTTCAAGCCAGTTTTGGGGTAGCTTTAAGCTGCCTTTCATGCAATAAGGGCTTTGGCCTTTTTAAAATTTAATCAAATGTTTAACTTCACCCTGCATTTGATTGCTATTCTTCCATCTGTTCTGCACTCTCAGTTGAAAAGGAGGCAAGCTAGGACCACATAAGCAGGCAGGGCTCCCAGGGCCTGCTTCCAGAAAAAAAAAACAACACTACAGAACACCACACTTAGAGAAGTCACCACTGATTCTGTCCTTATGTGACTTGCCCACCAGGATATTCTTGCAAGTTTGGGCCTTTTTTTTTTTTTTTCAAAACTACATTCATGTAGATACTAAACCTCCTTGGTTTACTTTAACAAATGGTGTCATTCAAAAAAAAAATTACTTGGTCTCTGAACAACAAAGTATCAGAGTCTGTTCTAGATGTTAACTGGCGCCCAGGGCTGAGGGCTGTGGACAAAGCCTGCTGTAGAGAGAATTTGCTTTACTTACTGGGAGTTAAGCATCTAAATAAAGACTTGAACTTTGATGCCTCAATTCCCATATGTAAAATAGTGAAATGGGATCAGCAAGAAGCTGGGGAAAGTGCAAAGGAAAATACTACACAAGAGGAAAGTACTGCAGCCTGGGAACGTAACATAATTTGCCCTCATGCACTTAGAAAAAACACAGCTCTGCAGCTCCAAGAAAAGTGTGCTCCAGTAAAGGGTGTGACCTGCACTGTTCCCATACAACTCAGCCATCATAATGTCTCATGGCCTGGGGATCAGCTCCAGTCCACTCAAAATTCCTAATCCAGACTCCCTCTCCCCAGACAACACTCCTGGGTAACATATCCATCCTGATTTCTGCCCCATTCAGCAGGAACTGCTTATACTGGTCTCCCTGACTTCATCCAGGATATTCTGGGGAGAGAGTATGATGGGAGAGGGACAGAAGCTTCAGGAAAGTTGGGGGGAAATTTGAAGAGGATCTAGGATGCCTGGATCTAGGCCCTGTGGCTGCCTATAGTGGACCATAAGTCAGTCACATAAGAGGTATGATGATCCTTGGTTAAATGAAACAGAATTATTGTGCAACCAATATACTAGAGTGACATCCCAAATCAGACAGGAGCTGAGAACAACACCACTGTATATTAAATAAGGCTTGCAGCACTAAGACCTAGATTTCAGAGGAGCCCCACAGCAAGAGAACAATGCTACTTCAAATGTATCCAGTGTCAGAGGCAGCCAGCAAGATGGACTGTAAGCCCCAGGCTAGCTTTGCCTGCAATAATCTGTTGGCTTGACTCTGTGACAGATTGAAATGCAGTAACAGTGTTTATGCAACTAAATCTTGTTCTAATCTATTAGTTTATGTAACCTTTGCTCATGGACATACTGACTCATAGGTCTCAGGAATCTAAAGAAAATCTCCTTTAACTCTTTCCCATCCTTCAACCCCTGGTTGCCCAATAAACAGGTTGTCAGAGATCTTGTTCATTCTCTTTGAGGAAAAATTACTTTGGCAGTAGGAAAAAAGGTATCAATTAAATTTCTCAAAACCAGTGTACTTCTCCATGCATGCAAATGAAGTTATATAATAAGCTCACCCACGCTGTGCAGGTGTCCTTCAGGTTAGTATTTCCAACAACAGTATGTACCATTTCAGCCCTAGGCTGGGAAAGGCACAGGAATTGTTTGCTTAGCTCGTACAGAAAAAAAAAACTAACCACTGCTTTCTAGCATTTAGACTTTTTTTTTTTTTTTCCTAAGGAAAACAAGACAACAATACCTTGTCAGTGACAGTTAATCTTCCTGGCTTGAAAGACTTACTTTTGTTCTTCTCATTTTTCTTGTATTCCCTAGAACATTCTCACCTCTATTTTAAGTGAAGAGCTAACCACAGGAAGAGTGTGCAGCATTCTTTCTGCAGCAGTCACAACTCTAGTAATTACCACACAAAACGTGCCTGCATCAGCTTATTTTATCCCTTCCTGGCTAGGCTGTAACCTAGATTTTTGTTAGATTTGAGTTAGATCAACCCTTTTTGAGTTTTTTGGGATGTGGGGCTTTTTGTTTTGGGGGGGGGGTTGTTTGGGGGGAGGATTTGGTTGGTTTTGTTTGTTTATTTTGTTTTTGTGTGTTGGTTTGTTTTTTTCTGGTTTTTGTTGTTTTGGTTAGGTTTTTTTTTCCTTTGCTGTCACTGGAATAGTTCACACAGCTGCTGTAGTGTTTCCCTTGTGACATTTGTTAAGTACCCTATACCTGATTAAATTTCTAACCCTTTGTATCTAGGATTCCGACATAGGCCAAACCTAGTTTGATCGATATCTACTGGAATGAAATTTGGAACCAAATCCCATGGTATTGGGTGTATTTAGGAGAGATCATTATGCATTGTAGATTCATGCTGGACACTATCAGCACTAGATAAACATTCTGTAAATGGATCAGGATTACTTGTTGCAAAAGTGGCGTAAGAAGGGGCAGAGTGCCTCTTTCTATTAAGTTCCTTTGCAGGTGGGATGGTGCCCCGGTGGATTCTCGGTCACACTGCACCGTTTACTCCGGCAAAGCCAGAGTCTGTGTCCGAGTGAGGCCGGTCACCTTCCAGCACCTCCCTGTGGGGCTCCTCGCCAAGGAAATCCAGCAGGGACAGCCCCAGGATGGCGCCTGCTGGCCACCTCCTGGCCACTTGGCAAAGACAATAACATCACTTACCCACATGAAACAACGACTTAATTATATGAAAGGTTTACCCCTTTTTCCCTACACTCAGCATTTTAATTTTTTTCCTTACACCATTGATCCTCAAGAGCTCCCTATGGTCTTTCCCAGGCTTTTGAGCAACTTTTATTTCTTTTTAAACACAAAAATGTATGGGATGACACCCTTAAATCTGTCTCTGCTATACAGAGAGCGGTTTTTGGTGCATGTGCCTGCAGAAACATCTTTAAGTTAGAGCAAACAGCTCTGCAGCTTCCAGTATCTGATTCCAGATGTAAATGTCTCTAAAAAGAAACGTCACCTTTTGCTCTCAGTTAAAAGTTTGCATCCCATAAAGCTGTACCAGTAAGGGCTGTATTACACATGGTGTAATTGTTACGCTGCATATATGATTCTGTGCTTCCCTGAAAATCTTACGATGGATTAGTGTCTATGGATTCACCTGCCTGCTCAGCAATCCCTGCCCATTTGTCTAATTCACATTATGTCTAGCCTAAATTCATTATCCCTCACTCAGAGAGGGCGAGGCTTAGGAAAATATACACCAGTCTTGCCTTAGAGCAACTTCTGTTGTTCACTACAGCTGTGTGAACAGTTCATTTTTCATGTGTACACACATAATCTTGCAAGGCCCTGCCAAAGTTATGGAGTTTAGATTACTTTTATCAAGGCCAGGAAGTATACAAAACTGGAACAAAAAGCCAAATATTGCCCCCAGAAAGCTCAAAAACGAAGCAAACCAGACCTTCACAAGTAATTTTCTCTGCAAAAGTCTCTATTTGTGCATATTATCTCTGAACTTTGAGTTTATTAATAAAGTCACTTTAAAAGGAACATTTCGTATGGATGCTAAATTCTGACAGTGCCTGTACAGATTACAGGCCGCACAGCTTCTCAGGCTGGCCCTGAGAAAGTAGTCTGGGAAAGACATGAGAAAGAATTAAAACAATCCTCAGGGACACAAAACAACCTTGCAGGTGTTGTTTTGTGTTCCTTGTTTTCCTTGCAGGAGAAAGTCAGGGGGGTGGTGAACCCCACTGACCAATGATGGTAATGTAGCAGTTTACTAACCAATAAGAGTTTCCCTTCTGTACTTTCCACGTATCTGTCTATAAAGCAGGCCTGCAAGCAATAAACTGAAGGATCCTCTTGTTCTGACTCCCTCGAGAGTCTGTGTCGTTCTTCCGGCCGTTCCCAATCGGAACGACAATTTCGTAATCTTATTTTCTTAAAACATCAAGAGCCAGCTACTAACTTTCTTAATGCAATTTACACCAGAAAAAAAACCTTGCAACCATAAGAACACATTCTAGTAAAAGCAAACCTGAAATTCCCATTACAAAATACAGGAAAGAAAAGTCACTTGAAAGGAATAAAAGTGCACATTTTTCCATTTTACTTCATACATTAAAGAAATGGTCACCTTTAAGAGAACTTTTTGCTTTGCTCTATTATTTGCACCAAAGCTCAGCTTTGGACAGGAGGTGGTGCTATAGCCTGTGTAAATTTTGCTATTAGACAACACCAACAGCTGAAGCTTACTAAAAGCAAAAGGAAAAGGTAAAAAAAGAGAAACATTCTGAATCCTGTAGAGATGCTGGCATGCAGACTTTACCTACAGATGCTTTCATATCAGTAGGTATTCTGTAACAGTGCTAAAAATATTTGTAAGGCATTCAAATGTTTGTGTCTGTCAGGGATTTCAAATACCTAACAAAAGATGGCTATCAATGCACAGGAAAAATCTGTCTGACACAGCTCTGTCCAAGCTGTAACTGTTTTTATGTGGCAGAGGCTCTGTTGAGCAGTTCTGTGCCATGAGGAAACCAATGGAACAGTGGAAGATTTTTGCAGGTCCAGAGAGAGCATTCTGTCTGCCTCTCCCTGAAGAATGTCAAGGTTAGCTGCAGGGTCAGTTTCACTGGGCTAAGATGAAGTGCCAAAGTAGGAATTCAAACCCCACAGCTAGGTTAATGCTATTTCCCCTCAGCTCCTTTCTTCTTTTGCTGTCTTTCTCCTCATGCCTATCTAGAAGCACCAAACACGGTACCTTGTGAAGATTTTTTTTCTGGTTGTCCATGTTGCCCTGTCTCTACCCCTATTTCACACCTCTAATTTTACTGGGAGAGCTATTTTGGGTTGCAGTCTGCTCAGCCAAGCTGAGAGAAAACAATTGTGGAAGACTCATTCCCTTCTGGATGCACTTCTCCCATTCCCATCTTTTCTTTGGAAAGGAAAATAACAAATAACTCCCAGAATGGATCCAAAGGGTATTTTGTAAAAGAGTAGATCTTTCTTTCACATATTTTTTTCTGAAACTGTCAATTATCCACATCCTCTAAAGCCAAGAACTAGGTGTCAGACCAAGGCCAACAGTAAGACTGTGGGAGAAATTCTTATCTCAGTTACACAAGTGTGGATCTGGAGGAACTCCAGTTATTAAACAATCTATAAAATAAGGATAACAATAACTATTATTTCAAAAAGGTTTGTGATGGTTAATTACCAGTAATTAATGCTGGTATAGAAATCAGGAAATGATTGCCTGGAAATGAAAGGCACTATAGAAATTCTAAGTATTCATTATTTCTGCCATTTGCAATTATACTTTTCAATGTAATCTATTTGCTGTAGTCAGGGTGCCCATCAGTGCTCCCTGCAGACCCTAATCTATTGTTCCTGAATAATTCACTGGTCTCAGCAACATTAAAAAAAAAAAAATTAAAAAAAAAAAAGTTTACCTCTTTCTAGATACCATTACAGATGATGGTACCACCAACATGGAAGTCAAAATTCACCAACATGAGGGAGTGGGTGTGAAGGCAGAATAACTTGAACATATTTCACTTGAAATAGATGGACTTGAAAATCATTCTACAGCTGCAAAATGGGATTAAAAAAAAAAAAAAGAATGAAAACGCTTTTATTAAATGAGATCTGTTGAAACTTTATTAATAAATTATAATAGGAGTTAGACCTCAGTGTAAAGTGATGCTACAATTACTTACCTTTCTAAAGACCTATTGATGCTTGTGATCCTACACCTATATCTTCTTTAAATACTTTTCTATCCTTTTATCAAGGGATGTTCTTATAAACAGCTTTAAGTAATTACATGCAATCAAATTAATGGTAATTCAGAAGGGGATAAAAGGGCTTATATGTCAAGCAAATATTCACTGATTTTTTCAAGGATATCCAACTTAAAAAATACACATGTTGAATTTCACCCAGTCTAGTGGGAGTTACATGAATATATGGTAAATTATTTACTGTTACTTAAACAGCTGTCAAATGAGCAATGTGACATGGCTGTTTTTGAGGTACCACAGTTTGGAAAATTGTTTTGTGACAGATTTTTTAAGTGGTCTTTTAAAGCTCAAGGTTTGACTGTAAGATGTCCCTGCACAGGACCAGAAAAACGTGTATGTTACAAAATATGCACCAGAAACATAGAATATTTATAGTAAAATATCTAGGTCCACAAAACCTTAAACTCTCACCTGTTTCAGGGATTTAGGCTAGGAAGGAGACTAGCAATCAGAGATAAAAGAGGGTACAGTTGTGTTTCATGTTCTGTATTCATTCTGATTTCCAGCTGTTGCAAGAACTCAGCACAGAAAGACTGGAAACAGGAACTTCACAGTGGAGCACCGAATCAAAATAAAAGCTCCCTGCTCGACAGCTTTGCCATTAACTCCTTCCACGGGAGCTTGGGGAGGGTGAGATCTGCCCCTCCAGGTCTGTCCCATGCGGGGCTGACTGAAACAGGAGCTGAATCCACAGATGGTTACTGGTATTGCTTCCCAGATGCCCAACTTCCCACACCTCCACACAGGCAGCACGGCTCGTACAGAGACTGTGTATCTGGCATGGATCACTTTACCGCTCGACAGTGTTCTGGGAAGCAATCGGCTGTTTAAAGCTACTGTAGCTCTCCTCACACAGCCAAAAAATGAGCTCAAGCAAGAACACTGCAAGAGAAAGCAGACAGTTGTCTTGCCACACAACCCAAAATTTTTGATGCTTACAGATGTTACCCTGACAAGTGCAAAACTGCTGAGCAAAACACCTCCACTTCAGTGTTTGCACTAATTCAGTGGAGAAATAAGAGTAGCAAAAGCACTGACCTTGCAATATTTATTTAATAATTAACTATCTTATAAGCACAAAACTAAAATATATGAAGCTTTTTCTTTTTGGGGTAAAAATTCTCTAAATACTTCCTTCCAGAGGACTCAAAAATTTATAGAAAAAGCTTAACTAAGCTACATTTACGGCAGAACATTTTAAATGCAATAAAAAGAATTCTAAGATTCCACAAAAACAGAGGATATTTCATTCGGATCCTACTGGTTTTAATTTCCTTGCTATTCTTTGGCTTTTAGATTAGACAACACCATGCACTATACATGCAACAATCGTGAAGAGAACATGTAATACAAACAGCTGTTAAATTTAAGGTGTAGGTTCTCGTCATACTGGCTGTGAAAGAAGCATTAGCTGACAAGAAGTGATGGCAAATACTTTGTTTCTGAACTATGCATGAGTAATTTTGTTGGTTAAGATCTGGTTGGTTGTATTTATTAGAAACTCAGAGCTTAAAGATCATTACGTTCATAAATACAAATAGGAAAGGCTGTGATCACAATTGTCTAAGGAGATCCGTGTTCCTTTGTGCTTACATGTTTTGTTAAAGATATAAAAGACACACGTTATTTTCTTGCCCACAGGAATATTCAGAATTAAGCCACTAACAGTGAAGAACTTTTCTGAGCGTAACTTCCGTTTTTGGAGCTCTCTGACACAGTCAGTGTCGCACAGGTACCTTTTTAGGGCTGACAGAAGATTTATAATAATTCCCGCCCCATTCCAGCCCTCCCTCCCCAGAGGATCGGCAATGTCTGTCCCTCTCTGGCCGGGCTCGGGGAGCCTGGGGCGGCGCGGAACCTTTCCCGTCCCTTTTCTTTTCCTCCATGGGGCGCCAGGGATGCCCCTCTCTGCAGTCCGGTTGCCAGGCGGTGCCGGTGGCGGTGCCGGGGGCGAGGCGGGGCGGCGGGGGCGGGCCGGGCCCGAGCGGCGCTCGGGGCGGTGGCGGCGGCGGGCACTCGGCCCGGCCCGCAGGAGCAGCAGCAGCCATGCCCGGTAAGTGCCGGGCCGTGCACGGGGGAGGGAGGGAGGGAGGCAGGCAGGGATGGGGTGCCCGGCTCCTCCCGCGGCCCCGGCCGGGCACTGCCGCAGCCCCGCTGGCGCCGGGAAAGGCTCGCCAAAGCATCGGCTCAAACCTGTCCCTCCGGAGCCGGCCAGGGAAGAGACAGCCTGGAACTGCAGGTCTGGGAGGCACCGCCCGGAGCACCTCACCTCGAGCTCGGCTCTGGAGACAGACACAGCAAATGCGGAGTCTTGCCTCCACTCCCCCTCAAATATTTCCTTTATACTGTACATGTGCGTAGAATGCGTCTTTCTATGGGGATTAAAACTCTTGGTAGAGAACGGGCTGCTCGTAACTCCAAAAGTTACTTACAGCAGAGTTTAAGTAAAGCTTATTAAAAGCATATAACCAGACAGTATGCAAAAAGGGATGCGATCCCAGAGGAGACAGAGGATGCCTGCCAACACCTCCTCTATGTTAGGATAAACCTATTAGCAGGAGACAGTCCCCGGCTCAGGTGGGGCGAGATAAAGCAATCCAATAGGTCTCTTCTATCTCCTGTTGCCATGATCCTGTACCACAGCAGGATACGATACATCAATTTCTCAGGATGACAGGTAGTTTTTTTAAAATATACATATTTTCTCCCTGCACACAATGGATGCTACTTATCTCAGTGGTCGATTTTGTGACTAGTGCAACACCGTGCCCTAAGTCACTGGTTCTGTTGCTGATCTAATCAGGTAAGATGGTCTAAAAGTGAGACAAATTCTCCTTACTCTCATTAAATTACAGGTAACTACAGAAATGAACAAAAATTTACCTTTACAAAAAAATTTACAGCTGTGCAAAGTTAAAAAAACCCCAGAATTTGAGTCGATGGCTATCGGTATGTCATAAATACTTAATGTCATTCTGTTCTGTAACTTAACATCTTAACCTTAAAATCTTAACATCACTGTTCTGCAGTGAACAAATTCAGTACATAGAGACTAAGAGGCTGGAAACTCATTCTCTTATTCCAAAACCAATGCACACCTCATCTTACTGTCTTTAATGGTAAATGGTGACAAACTGGCTATAGAGGAACACAGGACTGCTGCTGAGAACATGAAAGACTTGTGAATGAAGAGGACAAGTTAAACAAAGACCTGTACAGCTTGCTTGAAATGTAAACCTTTCAGATACTTATGTCAGACAGTAAAACTACCAGCCAAATAGATATTTGTGTTGTTTATAATGCACCTACATGAAGGAAATCATTCATTTCTATTATGTTCATGGGATTAAACGGAAGCATTTTTTCTGCATCTAACCTTCTGGGATGCAATAAAATGTGAGTCTGACTGAAGACATATTCGAGCATGCCCTGCAAAACTGAAAGGAACAAAGACACAAAATTCCCATGCTCATATGCATTTCCTCATACTGTGTATTCTTATCAAGGAAAACCAATTTACCCACATGACACAACCAGACTTGTCTCTGTATTAATATTAACCCACAGCAAGTAGGTGCTTGTTTCCTGTTGCTCAGAAAAAGGATTGTACTAACAGTGTGGCTGAACGCTGGAACCTACTCACTTCACCTACAGCTGCAAGGACAGCACAGTGCTGTTGCTGTGGTGCAGCCGTGAGCAGGGTGGCTGCTCCGTGGTGGTGCTGGGAGACAGGAGTGATTATGTGCCTCAGGGAAGCAGACAGGTAATTCCTGCAGAGGAGGGAGAAGGCAACACACCTGGAGGGGAGCTGCAAAACCAGCTTGGCTCTGGTGACTCTATCAAATGCAGGAAAATGAGTCAGGATCAGATTAAGGCCTTTGAGGCTCTATAGCCAGGTTAATTTTATAGCACAAGGTAATTACTTAAGTGTTCTGTAGCTGAAGGACATTTCATGTCATTTATTGCAACAGGGCAACACTGAAAAAGATCAGCAATATATTTGCAACTCACCTCCCATAGTCTTTACAGCTCTAATGAATAAACTAAATGAAATAAAATTAGTTTTTAACTATTCAAAACTATCACTAGTGTTGACTGATTATTTTGTGCTTGTACTGTCTTTATTTTACTTGTACTGTTGTGTGGAGATGGCTTACTGCAAGGTACCTACCAAGCACAGACAGATAAAAAGAAAAAGGAATAAAGCATTATCACAGTTATCTCTACCTAAAAGCACAGAAGAATAAAAAAAATTCAATACCAATTGTGAGAAAATGCCAGGTCACCTCACTACTTCAGTTTCAGGGGAGACCTTGAGAACTACCAGCACCCAGTACTTAGCTGCTCCTGAGCTGCCTCCCATGCCTGCAGAGTGGAAGATAATGCTGAAGTTTAGGTACAGAGCAAAATTATCTTTGCAGCCTATCCCTCCAGCATTCTCAACAAAAATGTCAAAGCAATGAACTGGGCCCAATATCAATTGTCTACCCTTCATCTAATGAGAAATTCTCATATTTATATTAACTAACTAAACAGAATTTCTCATATTTATATTAAACACATTAATTAGGTTTATTGGGGTTTTGGTTTGTTCACAGAAATTATACAAGATTTTGTTGCAGGTTAAGTTCTCACAATTCAGGAAACTATGTTTAACAGGTATTTAACTCTGACCTCACAGATCAGGAAACACATGCATCCTTAGAAAGAAAACAACCCATAGGTTTACTTTGTTCTGTGTGCCATCATCTAGATTCAATTCAACACAGATGAATAGTTGGAAGAACAAACCAAACCAAAATAATGGTACCTTTCATATTAGGTGTTCCTGGGTTCTCTTTTTCTTCCATTATGCAAGCTCCAGCACTTCTGCCATGCTAAGGGAAATGCTAATGCAAAACAAGAGCCTGAACAATTCTTTGGCATTTGGGTTTTTTTCTCATGTCTGTAGTTTCTTACATTCCAGTAAGTGCCAGTGCTTCTGAACACTGTAATCTGTCACTGTCATTGTCATATGTCTTCAGGTGCTGCACTATGCTATAACCAGGAAAAGTACGCACAGGAGCCAAATACTTCATTTAAAAATAATTTTGGAATGGTTTTTGTTAGCTTTAATATTCCTGTCTACACACAAAATACACTTTGCACTTCCTGTGATGTTATATGTGCTTTTATGTTTGAACAGAACAAGCAGTTGCTGTGGCTGGAGGTATAACAGGAGGAATCCTTTTCTTTGTTCTCCTTGGAATAACGGCGTATCTGCTCTGGAAAAAATTTTCCCGCCTCTTTTCTTATGAAAAGCTCATCAATCCTGTCAAAACAACAAATGCAAATGCCATTTTCCACGACCAGGCAAATTCTGAAATTCAACTAAAAAGCACAAGGTACATATTTGTTTCTAAAGCATACGCTATGTAATTTATTTCAGCTTGTCAAATCTCAAATGAGAAGGTGATCCAAATAATATGTATATACAGAAATAAAAATATATGAAAACATCAGTCATCTTCTGTTTAGTTCTTTTAGGAAAAGGATAAACTATGAAAGTGATGATTATTTCTGATTTATTTAAAAGAGAGAATATATTCAAGTGTAATTGGTGCATGGATAGCATTACCTGTTACACAAACCCAGCCTATGTTTCAGAGTCATTTCTAGTCTAATAACAAAAGCAATAGGACTTCAGTTCAGGAAGGAGACTCTCTTAGAGAATTAATCATTGCAGGGGTTTTAGGCTCTAAAACAAACAGCTGCAGTTAATTCTTCCTTTCTTTTGGAAGATAAATAAAGGGAAGAAAAGTGGGAAAGAGAAGAATCAGTCAGAAGAATTAAGACCTAATGTGCCTCACTGGGTTTTTATGCATTAAGCAATTGATTTCATTTGCTTTTGATTTCATTTTTACCTTTGCATGACCGTAGAATTTTTACATTGTGACATAAGAACAGTAAATTTACTACTCTTACAAAGTTTGGTTTCCACATTTAAACCAGAAGAGTCAATAGGCGCTGTTGTCTTGAGCAGATCCAGAAGTGTTCCATTTATCATTCCACCAACACTGCATGGGCGAGACTGGATTCACCTGACAAATGAAGAACAGGTTCAGGAAGACAGGGACCCCTACATGACCCCTCAGTCTGGGCCACGCTCATCATTTCATTCTTTGGGTATGGCATTGAAAAAATGGGACTATTTTTAAGGGTTGGGTGGCTTTATTATTATGAAGCATGTATCTTGGGGGCACACCAGAGATAGCATTACACAGCACAAGCCCTGAAAACTCTGAGCACTTTTAAGTGTAAGAATTGGGAAAGAATGTAGTCATTTTGGTCCCAGTGCTGTGATACCTTACACATCTGGCAGACGAAGCAGTCTCTCCTCCCATATTTTGTAAAGGCCAGGAAGTGTCTGCTGTTCCCAGAAACAGCAGATTCACCAGTTGCAGACTGCAACAAATAGCTAGAACTAACAAGGTACAATCACAGGAATAAGAGAAAGAAAAGTGGTGCAGTCTACAATTACTCCCCCAAATTTGAGGGAAAAGGAAATAAAATATGAAATTCTTACCAAAAATTGATTGTTAATAAAGAGGGTAGGGTAATCTGATTTAC
The DNA here is from genome assembly GCF_001522545.3 of Parus major. Classification (NCBI taxonomy): domain Eukaryota; kingdom Metazoa; phylum Chordata; class Aves; order Passeriformes; family Paridae; genus Parus; species Parus major. The sequence continues at coordinate 7,758,836 of NC_031775.1, read as the reverse complement.
CCAAATACAGCAGTGGTTATAAAAATGCCTGCAATGGTTCTTGAGGCTAATCTGAAGGTGCTTGTTTTGTCTTTTCTTGAAGCTGGAGCTTATGTTGTGGGGACCATTAACCCAGATCTGTACAAGTTTCCTGAAGACAAAAGCGAAACAGATTTTCCTGATGGCAACATTGGCCGCCTCTGGTTCTCCATAGAATACGAGCAGGAGTCAGAAAGGCTCCTTGTCTCCTTGATCAAAGTCAGAAAGCTGCAGCCTCCTGCTGATTCCTGTAGTTCATTTGTGAAAATCTACCTGCTGCCTGATGAAAGAAGCTACCTGCAGTCCAAAACAAAACGTAAAACTCTTAACCCGCAGTTTGATGAAAACTTTGTTTTCCAGGTACTTTTGATGAGGCAGATTTTTGTTTGCAAATATTAACTTGTCAGTATATGTACTACAGTACACGTTTGTATGTTCACAATGCTTCTATCATGGTAGAAGTTGCTTCCACCAGAGACAGGATTTTTTCACTGGGGCTTCTGGAGATCCTGGGCTACTGAAGTGTGTGGCTCCAGAACTGATCTTACTGCACGTCTGTACCGAAGTTAAGGATTCCAGTTAAGGATTGCTCTGGGAATAACAAAAACTACAGCTGAGCAGTTCAGTCCAGCAGTTCTAGAAGTCCAGAAGGAGCCAATACAGATATAATGCTTTCACAGCTTTTAGTTTCTTTGCTGTGGAAGTAGGCTGGACAGCAGAGCCTGGGAGGAATGTCTGGGCTGCTATTTCTACAGTACTCTGCAGCTTGGATCCCCATGCTAAGAGGCTTTCAGCACACATCACAAGACAAAAGCTTTAAAACAAAAAAAAAAGTTTGTGTTTCAGACACTGAAAAAAATGTTTACATATTGTAAACATTTGTGTCTGAAAGTGAATGCATCACACAGCAATAGATCCATATGAGCTAAAAACCCACCAACTAACTTCATACCTTTCAAATGAACTTGGGTTTTAGCTTGGATCTTGACTTCTACACAGCTAAAACTTCAGGCAAATTTTCAAAGTAGACTTCAAATAATTAAAGGAAATCTCCACCTACACTTAACACACTTTGAAAATTATTTCCTTTGAAGTCATGCTAGAGTAGAAAACTGTCAGATGTTTTGTAATTATTAATATTCTTCCTTTTCCTGTACAGGTTTCCAGTAAAATGTTGCTCCAAAGGACTCTAAAGTTTTTGGTTTATCATGTTGATAAACAGAAGAAGCATCATCTCCTAGGCCAAGTTATCTTCCCACTAAAAAATGAAGCATTAACCGAGGACAACAAACTAGTCATATGGAGAGATCTGGAGAAAGAAAACTTGGAGGTACGTGATACCAGGCTTCTTGGCACTGTGGAACTTCTGTCATCTTACAAGTATTGGAAGGATATAGCTGAAGTAGAACTATGTTCTACCAAGTACCTCAAATGCAAAAGTACTTGATAAAACATTTGGAACTGAAATTCCCATCTTACCAACCGGCAGATCCATAGCTGTCGTAAAGAGATTACCCAAACACTTGGAAAGAGTCACATGAATCAGGAGGTAATTACATAAGAACTTTTGGTATTTGCTTCTCTTTTCAATTAGTAAGAGCAAAAAAGAGCAGAAGAGGCAAGGAAATAGATGACCCCTAGAAAAGAATAATTCTGAGGGTTAGGAAGGCTGATTAATTGGTGCCATCAAATGTTACAACAGCATAAATAAAGCCATTACATTTCACTCACATGCCTTAGTGTAACAGATACCATCAGTATGAAAAAGGGTTTTTCTCCCCATTTGATGGGGAGAAGCAGTGAGAGTTTTCCAGACGTATTTGACAGGTGTTGTTCTGCTTCCAAAGCCTCCTTCAGAGCATGGTGATATCCAGTTCTCCCTGAGTTACAATGACTACCTGGGCCGTCTCACTGTGGTGGTTCTGAGGGCAAGGGGATTAAAGCTCCAGGAGGAGAGCCCTGCTGTTGGTGAGTGGGATTTCCTCCCTGCTATCAGTGCCACAATTCCTGTTTTAATTTGCTCCTTCCTCATCTGTCTACCCAGGCTTGTACTGTGGGACTCTGATAGGAACAAATAAACATCCTGGTGATTTGAGTGGAAACAAGCCATATTTTGCCCTGAGGCAATTAGATTTTGATTGCTTAGTTCTGCTATATTTGGGGTTTGTTTCATAACAAATGATTTGTCCTGTGACAATTGGTGGTAACTTTTTTCTCCTGTTTTAGTACAGTGAGCAAAATCCTTTTGCTGCTCTCCAGTCCAGAGAAGGCAGCATTTCAGGGGATATTGACATAAACAGTTGCCTCAAGTCAAATTCCCAGAGGTAACAGCTGCAGGACAACTGCTTATGGTGAACAGCTGTCTTGGGAGGAATGGAGTTGGGAGAAAAAAATCCCACTTTACGACAACCTGGCTATTATTTAAAGGACCATGGTGCGGACTCACAATTTTCTCCCTTACTGCAGAGGGCTTTTTCTGGTACATCATACCCATGTGTCCCTGGTCTCAGAGATTACCTCAAAATGCTGTTTAAAATCCAACACTCAAAGCAAAAACAGATGAGGATCCAAACTTGTATTTCAGTCTGTAGTGATTTCTTGCAGAGCTTTGAAGCTAAACAATACAAATACAAAATATACCTACCATTTAAAAAGAGAAGAGGTTTAGTCCTCTATATACACACATCAACTATGAAGTTTTTTTGACTGAACAAATTAAGCCTACAAAAAAGTCTCCATCAGATGAAGGGAAGGCACAGAAATGTAAGATCAAGGATGCAGGGTGGCAGATCCCAATCTGGCTGCTTATTTTAACTGCACTTAAATTGTAAAGTCCAATGCAAAACTGCACCCTCAGTACTTTCTGTACTCCCTCCTGTCACGAGTGTTCCATGAATCTTTCACAATCTGATGTTATACTTGATATTGACTCCCAAAAGGAAGAAACTCCTTAATCCATCTCCCAACTGCTTCTTGAACGTGTCTTTTAGTCTTGAATTTCTTTTTCTCTAAGGTGTGTATGTCAAAGTCTCACTAATGAACCACAATAAATTCATCAAAAGTAAAAAGACAGCCACTCTTCTGGGAACTCCCAATCCTGTGTACAATGAAACCTTCAGTTTCAAGGCAGATCAGACAGAGCTGGATACAGCAAGCCTGAGTCTATCTGTGCTCCAGAGTAACAAAGGAGAAAGTAAGTTCCATAAATTATAACAGTCATATAAATTATTACAGTCAAGGTGTCAAATCTCTTACGTATTTGAGACGTGTTTAAACCTGAGAGGAAGTAAGTCCTGTTCAGCAATAATCATAAAACAGAAGTGTTTTGGTGTATTTCAAAGGCTGTCTCTTTAAAAGAAGAACAACTTATTTGTAGTTAAGCACTTGTCTCTTTCAGAGCCTAAATTTCATGGAAGACATGACTAAAATCACTGTAGACTAGTCAATGCCAGTACAAGCATTTGTACTGTTTCATTCCAGTATCCTATTAAAACAAGCTTATGTGAACATTTGTGTGTATAACACACAACCTCCAAAATTTTGTGGCCATTCCTTCTTTCTAAGAAAATCTGAAAGAGGAATAGGAATTTTAATTCTCTTAGCAGTGAGGAATAAGGGAGATTAGCAAACATCTCCATTCCCTGGATGAGAACCTGATGCTTGAGGCCACCTCTTACTAATTGTTAGAGAATCCATTAAGGAGTTCTGCTTACAGAAGCAAAACAGAATTCAGGATTTCCACTGCTCAGAAGAAAAACATCTTCCCTGCAGTGCAAATATGATCTCAACTTTCCCCATTCACAGCTGAAAAGTCCAGGCATGAATAAACAATCTGCTCCTCAGCAGACATCTGGGCTGTCTCAGCAACTGCATTTATTTTTTGTGAAAATCAATTGCAAAGCATTGTGAGGCTGCTGATGCCCAAAATTAAGGCACACTTCCACAATAAACCTGAGGTAAAGGGGCAGAGCAGATACAGATATCTGTACCTTGAAGATGTTTAACTGCAGGCAAAAGGACAGGCCTACATTGACTGAACACCCTCTTACTCCCATACCTTTTAATGCTGAACCTCAGCAGGCACAAGTTACAGAAACTGAAGTCCAGACTTACTCCCTTCAGGAATATTTTGGCTTAAAAATACCTTTGAGAACTGGCAGTACTTGAAGAAATACAGGCTGATATTCTAATTTAGGCAAGGATTTCAGAGAAGCATCACAGATATTCATCACTAACTGCTTTCTTTTTTCCCCAGAAACACTTCTGCTGGGGCGAGTAGCAGTTGGGCCTTTCATGTACACACGTGGCAAAGAACTGGAACACTGGAATGAGATGATCAGCAAGCCCAAGGAACTGGTTAAACGATGGCATGCTCTCTGTCACAGCATGTGAACAGCACTGAGAAAAAAAACCTTAACATGGAAAAGCTCTTACTATCTTTCTCATCTAAAGGGTACAAAAATCTTTGCTAAGATTTTGTATCCAAAGTAGAAAACAATAAAATAAATTATTTCCTTAACCAAACACAAATAAAAGATTTGGTCCCTGGTAGACTGGGAGTCTCTCTTTCCTCTCTTCAAAATATATGTTAAATTTAATTAATGTGCAGCTAAGCAAAAAAAACCAGCCAAACATGATCTCTCAGTATTAATTATTTTGACTAATAAATTCCACTTCTTGGTCATGAGTTCAGGGCACAAAAGATCACATATCATGTAGACAGAGCCCAAAACGACCCAAGAATTGCCAGTGATGACATCAGACCTATCTGCCCATTGCTCCACATTACCACAGTGGCTTCAGCAAAGGGGAGAGAAGCCTAGTGAGCATGCCAAAACAGACAAAGCCCAAAAGATACTGACTAATACATGTAGAACTTATCTAACATAGAGGCATTATATTTAAAGCCTCTTTTGAACAGGAAGGGTGAAGGCACTGCTTATTGGTCACACACCTAGAAGCAGCTGTTCACATCCCTCAGCACAATGTATTTCCTACAGTAACTCAGTTCAGTGTTTTCAGCTGACCCCAGCACTTTGTGTTGACAATAAGGGACAAGCAAAGAAGTCACAGAGTCACCAGTGACTGGAGGCTATTCCAGTACTGGAGTATTGGAATATTCTGAGACAGTAAGATGAAGACCTGTCCTGTCCTTTTATATTTCTCTCTAAACACATCTCTGGTGGAGACAGAGCACTGATTACAAGAGCATTGGGTTTGACCTCGTATGACCATTCTTACTCTGAAAATCCAATTAGCTTAAGGCCCCTGGGCATGTGTCTGTTTTGGTAGTAGAGTCTTCTTCATTAAGTAAATTACTGCTCTGTAAAGTAATTCAGAGCAATTATTCCTAATCAAAATAAAATAGGACATTTTTCTCTTCTTGATTTTTCACTGGGGACCTGAGCTCTGTACCCTTCTCACTGTACAGTCATAAACCAGACACACAGACTACTGCAGCAAAACATTTTGCACAATCGTGTTCCATAACCTCTACAGCTGAGACCAAACCAACGTACTTTCAAACAGGATATTAATTCAAAATCTTAAAAAAGTTAGGCTTCTCTGGGGAGATGAAACCACTTTCCATTGTGATATTTTCATTACCTAAAGGAAATGTTATGAATGAGAAGATATCACAGAGGAATTGTAATACAACAGACTTCCCTGATCCACCATCTGATATGTTACATGGTACCATCACAGTCTGTCTTGCTAATTACACCACTGGATACAAAATGAGCCTAAGCTCATTACATTAAACTGAATTTGACAAAGTGCTCAATCCTCCTTATATCTTTGCTGAAGGAGTAATACCAGCAACTTAAACCCAAAGAGCTGTATTCCAATTTCAGCCCCACAAAACTACTGCAAACCAATCTGATAAACAAAGTTACTGCCTTTGTTCTGTAGAAAAACTACACAGTTATCATATATTACTAGAATATAATGAATTTACCAAATAAATTTTGTCTTTTATTATTTCAATCATACCAATAAAGATCTTAAAAGTTGTTAGTAGTGTTTCAGACAGTTGGTTTATGAGCTTGTGCAAGAAGATGCATGCAATGTAGTGTCTGTTAACAAATACCTCTAAGGTGGGAAGTCACCTGTATGACCTGATGTACAGTATGGTCCTCTCTTCTTCTTATACATTAAAGTAACAATACTTTCAGCTTGTATGTTCAGCAGTTTCAGCTAAATTGTGAAGGAAAAAATTCTAATGCACTCACCAAGGTACTTGTACTCATGGTCATCCAAGTGAAACAAATAAGAAAGGCCCTTTTTGACTCTTCTTGAAGAAGAGCTATTTCAAAGTGAGAATCACCAAATAAGGATATGTAATACAGTGTTTTTAACTGTCACATTATGAGTAACTTTTTGTACCTACTGCCTTTTATATAGTATCTGTCTAATCCTGTGCTTGAGACTTACCTTGAGCTGAAGGAGAATGATTATAAGACAATTCAGTTTTACAAGAGAAAAGAGGAGCAGCAAAATTGCTGAGGGTAAATGGCAAAAAATTCTGCTGTTAAACCACAACAGCAAAATAAAACCACCAAGTTACAGATAGCATGTGGGACAAAATAAACAAAAAATTGTGTAACTAAAATACTACTGAATTCTGTCTGTCTTCCTCTAACATGCCAGGTCTAATGAAAATTCAGTCTCTCAATAGTAGTGAATTTTTCTGAGGAGAAAATACTTCAGATACTAAAGAAATTGCTGGAGTTTATTAACTTAATTCTTAACATAAAAATACATGTATAAAAATATACTTTATGAAAATTCATCAGTATTACTCCCACAGTATATACTATTAGCAGATATTCCATACCAGTCCTTTTGATGGTTTTGCTTTTTCCATAAGTTAAAACCAAAATCCTATATTATAGAGATTGCTTCCTTCAGCTAAGTCATTTTTCTTCTGCTTCATATCTGTGTGTCCTTATGGTCTTTGTTACTCAGTAAGTGCAGAGGTCAAAGATCAGGATGAAAATTAAGCAGATGGAAATCTTTTTGTAAAGGATAGCTGTTGTCATCTAGCACAAAGTGGCTTCTGATTTCCAGCAAATAGGATGCTTCTGTATCTGCCAGCAGTGAATGACACAGATCTGCTACTATTGTGCTGTAAGTTATATCTGAAGAGGGCACTGCAAAACACAAAACAATTCAATTTACACATGATTTTCACAATAGCACCTAACACTGAAGTTCTACCTTCATGAAACTTCATGGAATTACTGGAAGTGAAGTGCAACATCTAAATAGAAAAATAACTTCTATTTTTAATTCCTTTTTAAAAACAATGAGCTGAGCCTGTTTCTCATTAAACTGTTAACACCTGTGAATCACATAAACCACCTCTCAAGTGAAACAGTATTTATCAAGTAAAGCTTGTCTGAAACACAGCTCAGTGTTTCAAACCATGAAAACATGCCTATTACTTCTAAAAGCTCCTAAGAGTCTCTATTTTGCACATAAGGAATCCATTTAGTTATTGAATATTTAGGTTTATAACTACAACTATTTAGTTAAATAATAGGTATTCACATCATCTCACCTCCTGTTGTTGCAACCTCTCCTCTGAAATTCTGAGTCTGCCAGACAGCCACTGAAATATTCTTTGATGTTGGTTGTTTAGGGATTTTTTAAACTGTCAATGATTAAAAATTTTGCTTCCATTGTGAACTTTGCTGCCTGTTTCTATCACAAGTAATTCATGAATCAGTACCTACTGATCTCTTCAGCCAGTCTGCAGGAATATTGAGGAAGATTTTTTCCAGTAACTCAGACACCACATGAACATAAATTTCATATCCTTCATCTTCTACTGTCATCAAAGCAGGTCTAGATCAGAAAACAAAAGTTTCACGAAAGTTACCTGCTATGGTTTGTTTTTTATTGAAGTAAAATTTAAGAAAGCACTACAATTTAATCTTACTCTGCAACAAAATACCAAGACACAGAAAAGTGAGAAAATCTCTACATACTCATCTGTCAAATCTGTAGCACTGGAATCAGTTTGAGGAATACATAAGGAAATGGCCTTAAACTGAGACAGGAGATTCAGATTATACATTAGAAGGAAATTTTTCACTGTTAGGATGGTCAGGATTGCCCATGGAGGTGGTGGAAATGCAAAGTGAGGAGACAAGCTTAGGTGTATCACTTGGAATTGTATCATCTGTATCAACATCACTCAATATTATGTCTTAAGACATCACTTTATAGCCACATAATACCAAGGCATATCTTTGTACTGTAACAAAAACCATATGTTTTCACAAACAGCTGAACAAATAAAAATCCCTCCTTGAAATACTCCCAAGTTGATGCATTCTTACTAAACTGATCAGAAAAAAAATTTCAGTGAAAAATGTCAGGCTTTTCTCTGAAAAAAATGGACATGCAAATTCTACATCTAGAATCTACATTCTCAGGCTGAGAATACAAACATTGGAAATCATTATTATTTTTTTACCACCTTTTTTTGCAGGAGCAAATTGAGGTCCTTCATACCCACTGAGATTTTATAGTCTCATGAAAGCCTGGCAGAACCTTTTCAGTTAAGAAAAAAGACCTCTTTGCACTTAATCCTCCCTCACAGGAAAACAAATAGCACATAAAGATGCAAGACTATTTTGCTTACAGGAAAAATACTAAGTCACTACCTGGTCAGATAAATAGGATATTTAATTCATAGTTCATTAAGTAATAGTATTTAAGCCAATGATTCATTAAGCTCATTATGAGTTTAAAAAGTATTTGAGAAAAAATTTAGATAGAAAATTTACATATTCAAGAATTCTAATACATCCATAGTTGCCTCCATAAACATTCTCTACCTACATGTCTTTCTAGTCACTATGATAATTACATTTCAAAAGCCCATTTCAAAAGATAAATGTGAGAATTAAACAATTAGCTAATAAAGATGTACCTACATCAACTGGATCCACTTAATTTAACTTCCCTAAGTGTGAATATCTGTGTCTCGCAGTGCCATCTGGTGATAACTCACTATCTCTGCTCTCCAAGAAAGGTTATTGAAAACATTTGTCAGTATTATTTCTGCACAGCTGTAACTACTAAATCAGTTTAAAAACATGCTTCTGCATTCAAATGATTTCAGATTTAGGCTGGAATGAGATTCTCAAGGAGTTTTCCTTTGGTCCTCAAGCTTCTACTCCATCTTCCCTTTATCTGACACTGTACTGGGTGAACATCATTCCTGCGTGATATAGTATTCAAAGAAATTAAACACTTAGATTTAAACGAAGAATATAATGTATAAATAATGCCAATAAAATACAGCAATTCAAGAACAACAACTTAAAAACTCATTAGAGAGACAGGGATTGCTAACCACACCTTAAATAAAGAATTTTAGATACTGGGAAATTAAAATAAAGAAAGTTTACTTCCCTAATAATAAACACTACTTTAGCTCTGTTTTGTTTACCTGTAGAATGTTTTTACTTTGCTGTATGGCAAACATCTAATACACTGCTTGTAGATCATGTTCTCATCTGCCTGTAGCTCCAAACCACATTTGGCACAACCTGTATATGTAATCATAGGCAGAGAAGCCAAAACACATTCCAGTGAAGTGTCAGCAGAGAAGATGAGTTGCTTGTACTGACCAGTGGAAATAGTAAATTGCAGTTCCAAGATATGGGCTTTCACTTGAATCACTCCTACAAAAACAATTCAAATCTGAATTAAGTTTTATTTAGAACTGAAAGCAAAATAAATGGCTACAGCTGATTCAAAACCAAAATTGCTATCAAAAACTTTCTTAGTTTTTCCCCCTTTTTTAACACATGATCAAATTTTAAGATCATGAAAAATCCTGGTGGTTAAATATTATTTTAAAATACATAAAAGTACTACATTTTCAGGTATTATATCAGTAAATGCCACAACAGAAGGTGCTTGAATAAGAGATCAAAACTGTGCAAAGTGATTTTCCTCCCACTGTTTCAAAAACACTGAACAGCATAGCTTAAACAACTTAGCTTTCCATTATTTATACATAAATTAGTGTTAAATGCTGCAAGAACAATTTTAATCACTTCCTAGAATTTAACACCAACCATAGAAATCTTCTAGGTTTATCTGGAAGAGTATGACTGTGTAAAATGTCATCTTTGTCCTTTTGTAAGAACTTTTCAATAGCAGCAGCTATTTTACTCTTTACTCTCTTTACTCTAGAGAGTTCCAGTGTTTGAGAAACACTGATAAACTTTCAGTAATGAGTCACAACATTACTGGGCTGGTTGGTGTGGACAAGTCAGCATTTCCCTCTGTGTTCCAAAGCTCTCATCACACACAACTATCTCTCCCCTGGGCTCAGGGGATGAAGGCTGCATTCAGTTTGGCCAAGTACAGAGCAGTAGCCTTCAGAATATATTCAGAAATTCAGAATAAATTCAGAACCAGACCTGGGCTACCTTAAAAAACCAGTGATCTTACTTCATCAACAGAGCATCTATTTTGCCTACTTATGCATGGCACAACAGACATTCTAGAGTTCTGGATAACATTTACCTGAGCATTTTTCTTCCAGGTGTGCCGAGAGCTTTGTCAACTCCATGAGGGATGTTTGACTTTTCTGAAACTTTTCCTTAAACTCAACTGCCCTTTTGTCATCATCAAACAAGCACTCATAGGATGACCAGGGAGTTGTGTGCAGTTCCAAGTCACCTGAGACAGAACTATGTTGGACCAGAAGGTATTTGAAGTCCCATATGTGGTCTACAGAACCAAGAACAAAAGAGCAAACAGAAGAGTTCACTTTCTATACAGTGGCTGATTTACAGGAAGCCAAAGGTCACTTGCAAGACTGAGAAACAAATCAGAAGACATTCTCATACAGTCAGCACTGCCAACTTCATTTTAAGTGTGATGACATGTATTTCCTTTCCCTATAAACTTTGCATGAATTGTCCCATAACAGAAATTTCATTTCACCTCTACCAAATTCAGCTGTCAAGACAACTCAGCCTTTTCAAAAAGAAACTAGCTCTGAAATTTGTTGTCAGCTCTAATGCTGTCAATGTCTCAGAGAAAAAACTTAATGTAACTTATCAGCTTCCATTTCTTTAATATGTCCATTTTTTAATCTTCTATCTTCACAATCATCAATTTAACACAAACCTAGTTTAACCTAACAGAACAAGACTAGGAATAAATCAAAATTTGGTAGTAGTCACTGCTGAAACACATTCTATGTAATTCTTGCAAGAGATGCTTTCACTTAGTTACAGCTGGACTTGATCTCAAGACCATCAATATATAAACCCTGACACAAGTAAGGTGGAAAGCAGAAAATGAAAAAAGGAGTAGAAAAACCCCAGCAATTCATGCTAAACCAGAGCCTAGATAATGGTAAGGAAGACCCAGCAAAACTGGTAACACACTTAAAACTCATGGATTTTTTTATAGTTACATAACCAGGCCCTATGCAAATAAGTGCATCTTGTATATAGATTCAAGTTTTTGAATATTTATGCCTTCTCAGTCTTCTAAAGTGCATTCAAATTCTGCTGCTGATGGCACTGCTTCTCAACAGAGGAGACATGTTAGAATTAGCATAAAATATGTTGCCCCTCCAAGGGGAGTATTTAAAGGTTGAATGGATAAATGTTACCAGCTGAACACTTAAAAGGAACTAACAGCATCACAAAAATCCTTCTACACCTACCAATAGGTACAAGGACCTTACCTTTTTTCCTCTGAAGCTGGGGGCACCAGGCAGCCCCTGCTCCCCACAGAACCATCCTATAGGGCTGATCTCTGTTCTGTTCTACTGTTAGAATAACTTTTCTTTGGCTGCCACCTCTGTAGCTGTACACAGACTCTGAAAAGAATTGAAATTACCTTACTTCTACAGTGAAAAGTATGTAAGCACACAAACCCCATGTGCCTCAGTATTACAGTGAAATCATGGTGTTATCACATTTTATGCTACAATTAAAAGCAAAGAAGAATACAATTTCTTCTGGACAGAAAATAATCCAATTTCTTCTTCAACAGAAATCTAGTTTAAGGGAGTGCATAAAGTATATTAATTTACTTTTATCCATCTAAGTACTCAGTAATTAGACAACTCCCTTTGAAGCAGGAGGTATCTGAGCATCTTTCAGCTCCTACTCATCCTGACTGGTATTGAGTAGAAAGAAACTGTACTCAATCTCTCAGCAACCACTGTAATTGGAAGTTCCCATAACTTCTGGAGAATACAAAGTAAGAAACATTTCTCTAGAACTTTTCACATAAAAGAAAACTATAGTCAAGTATAGTCAAGGCATACTAAAACTATTAGTAATAGTACATACAAATTGCAACAACTGACATCTCTATACTACCCTTATCCAGGATACTGCATGTTTGTTTCAGTTCCACACTAAAACTACAGCATTTTTCATAAATAATTTTTAAATAAGATGAAATATCTAACTAATATCTAGCTCCAAGATTTACATACTAGAGAAAATTATGAAGATTTCTGTCTTCCAAATTCTGCACTTATGACTAATAAACATGATATTGATGATGTGGGTAGAAATGTGTATTTTATTAATTCCAGATGAGAGTGCAATGTGATCAAATTTTTGTGCAAAGCTTGAAGTCAAGCAGTGAGAAACATTTTGCCTTGCAAAAAATTTAAGTTCCACCTATTTCAGAAGTCAAAGTTGAGTGCATGAACTTACCTGTTAACACAGAAATACTGATAATTTTCAGGACTGAGTGCACCAAAGTATTTGGCTGGAGCTGATCTAGCTGCACATACTGAACATCATCCAGTCTCTGAACTTGTCGTTGTGGAATGTCTCTGAAGTGTGGAAATTCTGATGAGATGTATGCCAATAAGCCAAGGAGAACACCACCATCCACTAGAGGATAAACTTATGTGGAAAAAAGGCCAAGTCACATACTGCTTTTTACACTTAGAAGTATATCACTTATGACTTGGAACATGTTTACACTGACAAAATCAAAACAGTTTAAGAACAATTTGAAGGTAAGAAATTCCTGAGATATATAACACTTGATCTGAAATTAAACTGCACTTCAGGGTAGTATCAAGAGGAGGCAGATGAAGCTAACCTAAGTGCAATACTTCAAAATACACAGAAAAAAATCTCATATCATAGCTTGGTAAGAAGAAAGCTGTTCTTGATCATTGACCTCAGAATCTGCTGTAAAGAGCTGGCATCTCAATAGCAGACACCACAAAGACTGTAAGAACAACAGTGATACTTCCACAGTATTTTCCCCTCTGTCTCCAATCCTCTTTGGCCTGCAATTAATCACTTTCCCTGAATGGATCTTCTTAGTCTATTTTGCAAAAAATTTAATCCTCATGAAATCTCAGACATCACACAGCCAGGTCCTGGGATAACTGCTCTTTCCTAAGCTAAACTTTTTTTTTTTAGAGTTCAGAGTAGCAGCCATCAAACTTTACCATGATCTCCACATGCCTATCTGATGTTATGTCCACATCTTGTGCTCAGGTGTTCCTGTCACACTTTTCTATTGTGTTTTGTACCTCTCAGTTGCACATAGTTCTGTTTTATCCCATGTGTGAGACATTGCCAACAAAATGGAGTACTTGAAATAGCTCTTTGACTGTGATTTTCATGGCAACTTATGCACTAAAATCTTACATTCTTCTGGATTGAGAGCTGAGCAGTTCCCCAGATTCAGTAACTGACTGGTAAATGTAGACTGAAGCATGACCTCTCCGCACCAATGATTCTCATACATTATTACATCTGCAAGAAAAAAGCAACCTTATCAATTCATGTGTCAACAATATTGAAGTGTATCATATTTTTCTTAACTATATAACCATCTTACATACAGATATGTAAGGAACAGGGTCTGAAAGAGATCACTTGGAAACACAGTGGTTATTTTTTTTAAATCTACCAACACCATTAACAATGAGCTAAAAAAAAAAATTCCCAATAGTTTGATGTAATTCTGAAATTCATTAGCCTCCTAGCAGACACTGCTTAGGTCTGGTAGCACTTGTACTTTTCAGGAACAACTGTTTTGAAACACTGGCACCTTATAGAACAGCCCTGGCTCCCCATGGCTGTGTCTGAGGGCAAACTTCCATGGAATAGTCAATGTTCCACTGGCAGGATGACTGAGAACTCAAATTATCTAATTGATGTAAGAAAGCAACTTACAAATGCTTGGCCGTAGTTCCAACTTACTTGTTACATTCTTCTACTTTAAATAGGCATTTTAAAGATCCATACTTTAAGAAGGCAAACAAAAGAACTCTCACCTGTAAGCAGTATGATATCCCCAGGAAACACAGTGAGGGACCAAAATGCAGCACCACGCCACAGCACCACCTTTTTCTCAGTTTCTGACTGGTCAGTAACAACAACTGTTGCTACAGGAACCTTACACGAAGATTTTGGTTTAGTCTTCATCTGTATTTCTTTGATATGACAAGGATGTACAACTGTGACCAAAATATTGTACTTTTGATTTTTGATGCAGCAATTCTTAAGTAGTGATAGTTTCTTCTGGAGTTTCTTGAACTCTGTCATCCTGTCTGGATCCACTCTCATCCCAGAACCAGGTGGAGAAGAATTCAGTTTAGCTCTCTTGGATTTCACCTGTCTTTTAAATGTGGAGTGAAAAAGATGAAAGGAATCTTCATACTTGTGGGGTCTTTTAGAGGAGTTCTTTTGAGAACAGTTCCCTTGAGAGCACAGTATTCCAGAACTCAATGGCTCAATATGGATTTCATTTACAAATTGCTCAGCAGGAACATTAAGTTCTTGAAACTTTTCTGCATTTTCCTGAGCACTTTCTTCCTGTTTTGTAGCTTTAATCCAAACATTTTCCCCATCATCCTCGGAACTGAAAAGTTCAAGAGAACTTGCATCCTCCTCCTTATATTCATTTTCGGTCACATTAGTAGTACATGTTCCAAAACCAGAATCACATTGGAAGTGATTATACTGTCGTTCAGCTTTTTTACCTGCTTCTATTTCTGACAGTTTTACAATTCTTTCCTGCATTTCATTCTGTGCAAAAACAGCCACCTGACTCAAAGTCACTACACTACGAAATTCAGTGTCTGCTGACACTGCAGAGTCTGCACAGTCATTCTGTTCTTTTGGTTTGGACTCCAGACTTCCTTGGAAACACATATCTATATATTGACTTGGACGTTCATGATGCTCACTTCTGTGACCTGCCTGAAGTCCCAAGGACTGTAGATGGATGCTGACCTGCTCAGTACTGGCAACCAAAGCAGGAACATCAGAGCAGTTAACTTCCAAAGGACTGGCTTTTCTCTCAGTGAGGTCTGGGCAGCAGGCACGTGATGGCTTCCCTTGCCCAGGTGATTCTGCACAGCTCTGGGGCAGGTGCTCCCCTGCAGCCTGACTTACACCTGCAGGTGTGCATCTATCTTTGGATACTTGACAATCAGAGCAAGTTAAACTTGTGCTCTTTTTAAATGTGCTGGTACAAGTTACTGCCATAGGGGCAGGAGATGTCAAATCCTTTCCTTCTTTTGGCATGAACCTGCCCTGCTGAGCGCTGTCCCCACTTGCAGGGACTCCTGTGAGTGTGGAGCTCTCTGCCTGGGGCACCGAGGGGGCAGCAGCAGCCTGGACCTTTGCAGAAACAAACCCACGTGTATCACACAAACAGTGCAGTTCTCGCCATTTCTCACCAGCAGGGGCTGAACTGCTCTGCTCTAACCCCTCCAGCAGGCTCGGAATACTGGGTGCTCCCACAAAAATATGAATCTGAGATCTTTTGGACATTTTTGACTGCTGTGTGAGTTTAACTTAAAATAACGTGGCTTATGCAATAAGCACAATAATAAATACTAGCAAATGCAAAAAAAAAATAAAAAATTACTTTTTCCTTTACAATTTTAAAAATGCTTAAAATTCATAGTTTAGGGAGTATTTAATAGTTTAACTGGGAAAAACACTACTTGACTATTTAAACCCTATAAAATTAGACATACAAAATCTAAAAAGGGGAATTTATTTTAGAGATATTTAACATTTATTTGTGTCAAACCTGCATAGAAAAATAAAATTACAGCAACACCTAGTTTCTGATT
Organism: Parus major; assembly: GCF_001522545.3. Taxonomy (NCBI): domain Eukaryota; kingdom Metazoa; phylum Chordata; class Aves; order Passeriformes; family Paridae; genus Parus; species Parus major. Next base: position 7,742,698 of record NC_031775.1, on the reverse strand, counting down.
CTGACACACGGAAACACATTATAGTGAAGTTAAAATTATTGACCTATTTGTCTTTATTTATAATTGCTAATTTAACAGTCAAATGTGACTTCACTATTCAGTACTTGATTTTGACTCATCTGAAACAGATGTAAGAAAATCTTCACAGCATGGTTAGGAGATCATTTCATCTCCCAGAAAATTACAGTTTCAACTAAATGATTAAAACACTAGAGCTATTTAAAATTAAAGTTTGCTAGAAATACAGTATTTTACATGCTGTTTTAGCATGAAACTACTGTTTCAGGCTATTAATGATCAATTATAATTATTTAATAATCGCTAAGAGGTCAGTAAAGCTTGAGCAGGTGATTTAGCATTTGCTTTAATTCATTTATGTAACAGCAAACTACTCAAGAAATTACTAGCTTTTCTAGCTAATTAAAAATAACCCCACCTACACAGCACACCAAAAGATCTTTCATTTTTAAGAATTTCTGCTGTATAATTATAATTTTAAAATATGAAGAAACAGCTATAACTGTTCTTTAAAATGGTGATTACAGCTACTTGTTTTAGGAGTAGTTTTTACTTTTGTTGTTAATAGAAGTTGGTTCAATAGGCAATTCTGCAGATGTAGAGAATACCAGAAAAAAATCGAGAGCAAACCCAGCTGTAAACAGAAGGAAAAGACCATTGAAACAAATGCAGCATTGAAAAATATGGAAATTCATAATTTAGCACTAATTAAATGAGCAACCATTTTCCTAACAACCCCACTAGGGGTCGATAAATCTACACATTCATAAGGCTCATTGTAACATGGAAAAACCATAAACATCCTGGAATACTGATCTCTGGTATATCATTGCTATCACTGGAAAAGCAATATACAGTCACTAAAATTAGACAGGGCAAAACATAAAGAAGCTACAAACCCCATATTTTATGTTCATGACAAAATAAATACCATTTAAAACACTTTAGTGTCCAAACTTCTGCAGTTGTACATTTAAATTTAGTCACAGAAAATGGTAAATTTTAAAGGACAATACCCAAAGCTGTGAAAACTTTGAGTTACATAAAGAATGGTAATATACAAATAGCCAGAAGAACAGAATTGACAATCAACACTAAAGTAGTGCACTAGGTAAGGGAAAGACAAAGCAAAGTAATAGTGAGGTTGAATCCCTAAAGAAGTGATGCTAATAAGTTTTGTAGATAAAAGGCTACCTAATATACATGATGTAAAAAGCCTAGTAACAGATCAGTGAGAAACAGAAAATGTTACTATCAGTTCAAATGAACTGGGTAAACGAACATTTATATAGTAATTTATCAGCCCCTCATTTTAAGTATCACTTCTCTTTTGCTTTTTGACATGTTTAAAGGTTTGTAAGTTACACAAAATTTCAGAAAGTTTTCCTTAGCTTTCCAATTCTGTAACTTCTCTAAACTTAGGATTTGCTTTCCTGACTCACATTTTGCAGTGCCAGTACATTCAAGGCTGGACGGGGCCCTGAGCAACCTGGTTGAACGAAATGTGCCCATGACAGGGGGTTTGGAACTTGATGATTTTTATGAACCTTTCCAACCTGAGCTGTTCTATGATTCTATGATCACACCAAAGGAACTTAATCTTGATGTTATTTAATGAATGTTTGCAATTAAAATACAGTTTATATTTTCAAAACATAAATTACCTTAGGAATGGTAAGTGATGTCTGCCAACTGATTCGTGCAATAGGTCCACTACTAAATGACCTACTTTGCCAATTTCTAAGTGACTTTTTGAGTCAGAGATGTCAAACTCCTTCCTGTATGAGGAATGACCAGTACCTAAAATCATTTAAGTCTGTAATTCAGAAAAAAAAAAAAATTAGAGTTTACATAAATTCTCTGTACACAAAACTATTTAAAGAACCTTTGCTGCTTTAGAACAGAATTATTACTCGATGAGTTTTGTTAGTGAAGTTCTGCACCTTGTTATAAATGAAAATCTGAAAGAACAATTCACTACAGATTTTAAAAGGTGAGCAAAAAAGCTATCAATCATTTTAGTAAATTCTACTTCCACAAAAATAATCCATTTTATACTACAGTTATCTATGGGCAGACAGTGGGTTAACTAACTATACCAAGGATAACAGGAGCTAAAACTCAAAGATACAACTGAAACCTGAATGCACATATCCATTATACCTGTTAATTATTACACCATTTCCTAATTTGTGGAAAGCTGTTCTTTTCCTAAAAGCCAATGAAAGCCAAGCTCTTTATCTCTGAAATGGTCAGAGTCTGATTGATGGGTCAATGATCTATTAAAAAACGGTAACTACATCAGCAAGTTTTACATTTGCAAGACATTGCAACTGATAGTTGTATATAGTGTATTTCCTCCAATTTAAACAGTATTTTAGGGTATTTCCTCCAATCCAAACAGAAAGACAGGAATTCTAAATTTAAAGTTTTTTAAAACAAACTGTCATTTAACAGACTGGCAATTAGTGTTCTGCAGCACACAGAACAAAACTAAAAATAGCTTTAAAAATCCTCTTCCCATGGTTACTTTTAAAATGTTCTGATGCTACATACATGACCTTAAAGTACCCCTAAAATACCCTAGAAATATTCATCAACTTTATTCCATATTTTTATATTCATTAATAGTATTCACTCACCATGATAATCATTAAGCATTACGCCAAGGTAATTTAAGAGGGTGACACAACTTCAGCTTCCTATCATTGCTGAATATTCATGGCAGCCACATGTCTAAATCTCTGTTTTGAGAAGATACATCCAAATAGTCTCATCAAGTCTTTACTTAAGCAGTCTACACTAAAAGTAAATCACACTAATTCGACCTCCAGTTAAAAGTTTCTTTGTCTGTTACACACTACAAAGTTTCAAGCTACAAATAGAATTACAGAAATAAAAGACAGCAATGCATCAGAAGAAAAAGGACTATAGCAATAGAATGCAAAAGTGTACCTTCCCCTCTAGAAACACTAAAGTTTTAGGAAATAAACAGTGAATTCTTTTAACTTCCTACTTTGATTTGCTGCAGCTTGATGATGAGCATCCTAAGTGGTAAGTGGTTAACGAACTGATCCCTAAAATATGCAAGAAAACATTATATTGTCATTTACCTGCTGAAAAGCTGGCCCAGTAAGTAATAAATGCATAAAGTAGGATATTCCTTAAATTCTAAATTTTAGCTTCTATTGTGAACTTTGCCCTCCCTTATTCGCATACTTGACTTTATACTCCTCCTACATGTAGTATAAAATATTAAAGGATTAATTCATCTACCTTACAACAGAGGAAACTGAATTATTCATAGCCATCTTTGGAGTATTTCGTTTCAGTTCAATTCAAGCTGTAGGGTTGTTTGGCTGGGCTTTTCTTTATTCAACAACTCAACCTATGAGGCTGTGGAGTAGAAAATCTACGAAGACAGTTGCCAACAAAGGGAAAACCAGAAACTCTCCTGGCACTTCCACCAAGCTGCTCAAATCTCCCTCCAAAAATCAACATGATCTTTTTAAAAAATCAGGTACTGCAGCTGCACAGTAAATGAAAGAGAAAAAACAGCAAACAGTGTAGTAACAGTTTCATACACTTAGAAACTGAAACAATTCTGGGATGAAGTGATGAATGCACTACACTTTTGCTTGCAACTTGTGCAAGAAAAAGAAAGGTGATCCTTCTGCCAACAACTCCTGCTGGCACTGCAAGTGAATCAATATACCAGCGACAGCACCTATCTACTAAATCAGTAAGCTGGGTCCAAACAGATTAAGAGGAACACAATGGAAAATAAAAATTGACAGAAGAAATCAAGCTAAGCAACTTGTAGCTGAAGCAAACTTACTCTACATAAGAGTGAGGGATGTATCATGTGGGCTTAAAAGAAGATTAAACATGTACATGAATGGCAGCTCAGGGAGATTTATGTATATTCCATTGGCCAAGGCTGGTGGGACCTAACAAGAAGCCAAGGGAACACAGATGTGGGGAGAACATACATGTACAATGGGCAACTGGGGAAATGGATAGGATAGGTTTTATTTCTGTCAGCCCTTGTTTGGTGATTGTTATAATCACCAAATACCTTTTATCTGAATTTCAATACAAGGTTTCAGGCAAAGACTGTAGTCCTGTATAACCCCATGCAATTTTACACCATGATGGTTGTTTGGTTCACGTAAGTTACACCATGTTAGCACATGGAATACTGTGCACAGAGGCTGCTGTCAGCCAGACCTGTGGTATAGCAAGAATCCTGCTACTTCATATCAAAATTGATGAAAATCACAAGTCTTCATTTGCCTACAGCAGTATCTGTAATTAGTATAAAGTTATTTCTAAATGAGGTACTTAGGCTATTATTGACCATAAAATAATTTCTATTAATACTTACTAATGAAGTTAAAAGCAACAATACTAATCCATTCAGTATTTAGTTTTTCTCACTGGCTGTTACCAGAGGGCTACAACACCATTTGGACTCAAGACAGGTACAGGTGGTTTACAAGTACATAAAACCTGTATTCAGCAATACATAGCCAGAAAACATGAGGTACCCAATTTTTTTCCTTATTTGGAGCAATTTCAGTAACAAGATGATTTTTAGCATATGGAACACCTATGGTTTAGGCATCACAATAGAAACCTTCCTAAATACTACTGCAGCAGCAGGGAAATAATTTAAACAAGAAATCAATGTTCTAAGCAGTTCTACAGCCTGACACCATAAAAAAATGTTAAATCAAACTACTGAGTAAGAAGAGGCAAGTTGCTCTTCATAACTATTACTGAAATATTAATATACAAAAAGAAGGCAAGCAATCAAATGGCATTGCTATTGCTAATATTTAATGTGTATCTACTTGCCTGCAGGATCAGGGCCTGTGGTTACTAAAGTTGTGCTCTAGAAGGACAATATTTCCCTGGATGTGAAACAAATATATTTCTTCTCTAAATACAAGCTTGGATCATATAAAGACATCTACTGAGCAGTTGCATCAGCCATTTTATTTTACCATTACTATTTTTTGGAACCAAGTGATGCAAAAATCTGAACACTTATAATACACTTTTGATTCAGCCACTCAGAGAGTCTTCATAGTGTTTGAAAATTGGAGTAAAGGTAGTGGGCTTTTGTGACTACCTTGATAATTCTTTCCTCACTGCCTTTGTGCCTTTCGAGATGGCCCCTTAAGTAAATGCTATTTATTGATTTTAGTTTTGCAACACACAAAAACATATAATTAAGGAGATATGAGCATCCAGTGGCTGCTACAAACAAAAGAAGTTAAAAGTTCTAGAGAACACTGACCTTTTGAGTAGAAAAGAAAGATAAAGGTAAAAGGTCAAAGATACACAAACGTGCCATGCACGTTTCGTTGAAGAACATTCATTTCCCAAACCCTTATTTTTGGGAACTATTTAAACAACTAAACTGATATACCGTCTGTCAAGAAAGATATTGTTCCATATATTTCAGCATATAAAACACCTCACAATATTAGAATAGCATCATTGTGGCTTTTTTTAGAAAAACTATTTAGCTGGCAGAAAATTTTCCACAGGTATCATAACCAATGAAAATCTATGTTGGGACTGAAACCTGATAAACAGAGGTGGACAAAACAATACAGGACCTAAGATGAAAGCAAAGTAACTGGTCAAAGAAACATCATAATAGCCTGACTTCCATCAGATTAACTGCTGGTAGATTTGACTTATTAGGACAAGAAGATAAATATATGAGAAATATTTAAAATACAAAGCCAACAATATTATTTTCTCTTTACAAAAGCCTTATTCAAAAAAGATGAAGTTTTATAATGAAAACTTGGATGCTGACTGCACATTCATAACCAAAATTGAGATATTGTCAGTGTTTTGGACAACAGCCATAGGTAAGACTGTCCTTTTGCTTTTGTACTGTGGGAGACAGGGTGTTGAAAAGGTGCATTTCATAAGTCTACCATGTAAAGTAATTTACTTTATTTTGTTACTATGTAAGTAATCTACTAGTGCCAGAAAAATGTCTTTCACTCTCCACCACAAGTGGTTATGTTAGCAATAGACCTTAACAGAAGCTGCAGTTCCTCTTGCCTTTATGACAAATGGGATACTTCTCACTTGTGAGCATCACTAAACAATGCACGTTCACTGTCTGCCAACTGAAAAAATCAGACACTCACTCCAAGAAGCACACAAGTCATCACTAGATCAAGTCATGTACTTTTATACTTCAAAGCTACAAGCTACACAAGGAGCTACAGAGAAGCCAGGTGGCACACGAGCCCACAAGACACTTTAGACCAACAGTTCAATCATGACTTCATTTACTTCATCACTTTTTATTACAGGACCCCTCCAGGAAAGTAAACATTTAACCTTCCTGCAAACATAAATGGCAGCAAGTACTTCTTGTCAGCACTGAACCTATAGCACCAGATCTATCTATCCCCTCCCCACCCCAAACCACATTGTGCACATTTTATCTGTTCCTCTAGTGTGCAGCTACATCCTTTATGTGGTATCATTAGTGTATTTCTGTGAGGATCAAAGGAGCTGGCAATCCAATCCAATCAATAGCTGATCTCCTCAGTACTTTCATACCTCAGGAAGATGAAAGCTGACTTTACACACTTATAGATCCAGTGTCTCAAAAGAAAAGTTCAAACACATGCTTTGGATGTGAGCATTGTAATTTAAACAAAACACTTGACAGATGCTAACTACATGACAGTACTGACTTTTATATCCAAATCTAGAATTTCAGTTCTTGAAAAGGCAATGGATTTTCAAGAATATTTTAATGTTTCCCTTTTGCACATACCCCGAGAACACACTTCAGCTGTAAGTGAAAAGGATTTTCTCTTCAATCTATAAGTCAAGAGGTTTAAGATTTTTTAAGATCTAAAGCTCCCTTAAGGAAACATAACCTTCAGACTTGGGCCAAACTGTCTCTGTACACTGATGAACAGCATTACAAAGATCACTGATGGTTCACTGCCCACACCTGCTCCTTGTTGTGGCCACAGAAGGAACACACCTACCAAATTCTTTGCAGAACTGTATGAACGCCAAACACTCCTTCATGGCTATTCCAGCTAAGTAGTAAAGTTGTTAATTTACAAGGGCATTGCAGTAAACCAAGACAAAAAAAAAATCAGATAATTTTAAGTGAGTGAGAACTACAGTGAATCTTCTGGAAACAGAAACAAAGTTTTCAAATCTTTTTGGCATTTACCTAGGAAAAAATTAAGATATGGTAAATAAGGAGAATTAGCATTCATTTTTTAATATATAAGCCTTTACATTTCAATGGTTTAGATGAATGTTAGTTTAGCAAACTGGTTAAGCTTTAACAGGGGAACAGGTAACACTGAGTAACTATCAACAGAGCTGACTGAGCCAAAGGTGTCTTTTAGATGCAAATTTCCTTATTTCAAAAGGGTAGCTTCTCTCTCAGACTTTAGGGCAGCAATGCACTTTGACTATTTATTAAAAATAATTTGACTAATTATACTTCAAAAAATTGTAGATCAAAATTTCTATCCTACTGTGCTCCAGAAAGTTAAAGGAAATAATCACAATCGAACAAAATGTGCATGAAGTATACTAATTAAATGCCAGAAACACTGATTTGGCCTGTACCCTTTTCCACGGTAATTCAGCTGTCTGAAAACACCTCAAGCAAAATCAAAAAACTCAAGGTATGATGTAACAAGTCATCCTGGATCTCCCTCTACTGTTCCAAGTCATAGTGTGTGGAACAGCAGGGCATACCAGCATAACCACTGATAAAAACCTTCTTGTACCTTTGTTCTCAGTCAAAGCACATAATTTTCATCACTGTTTTTGTTCAAGACAATATCTCAATTACTATCTGTACAGTGCTATTATTGCTGTGCACCTTCACTCAGCTGCCTTTGATTCAGTAACTTTCATAAATGTTTTTATTACGTGCAGTACTGCATAGTTCTGCCCCTGAAATTTTAAGTGAACTTCCAAAACTCCTGAAGTATTAAGAGATAAGGATGGAAACTAAAGAGACTTATCTATTTATTAATTTGTCTTCGTGCAGAAGCTTCTCCAATCTGAAGTAAAATTGCTATAAATTGTTTCTTTCTGCAATATAATGCAGAGAGAGTAGAGATTAAAGAAATGGTCACCTCATAGTTTAACACCTTGTTTTGGAGCTGTAATCCTGTCTGCAAATGCAATTTTTTTTCAGTCTACCAGGAGTTGCAAGTTCTATACTTGATTTTCACTAGAATAGAAACAACAGAACTGATATACAAAAGGCCAATATTGGCTACTGGAATATTAGCGTTTTCTTTATCCATAAATCTTGTGAGGTGCTATACAAAGCTAAAATCACAAGAGACTTCAAAACATATTTTATAAAACATTAGCAGGAAGTTTTCACATAGAACAGAAGCAGCAGTGCCAGTGTTATAAATCTATCTTTTTAACAAGAGTTCTTTTTAATGCCCCAACACACAAATGAGTTTGGTACTAAAGTAACTCTGAAGAGTGTTTTGTAACCCACCCTTATTCCATGTCAAGAGACATCATTTACAGAAAGACAGCTACTGCCCTGTGTGACTTGTGGTGCTTTAGTGCCACACACACACATGGAATTTTACATTCTGTAAAAACATGAAAGAGGAAAATTAGAGGTGAAGAAACACAAGAAATTTGCACTCTATTCCATATCAAAGTATCTTATGTATCCAGCTAATGATTCGAATAACTCCAGGTTTAACTTGCTTTCTTAGGGAAGCACACGAATATAAATAAACAGCTACTGTTGTACTGAGCATATGACAGGAAATGAGTAAATACATATTGGTTTCCCTTCCAATAAATTTCACATTAAAATCTGTTTATATGAGCTTACTTTGAAAGATTTTAAAATTAGCAGATAAAGCAGAAAACCCAAAAAGCTATTACACTAAACATGTGACCCATTATCTTTCTCTGGAGATTAGTAACCTTTACAACAGACCAGAGAGACAGGAATTCAAAAAGCAGTACAGTTTGTTCTGTCTTGGCTAATCTTCTGGGTTACCTGACATTGCATTGCAAGAACTATGTTAACTATGTTAACATTACATTTTATATAAAAACAGTATCTTGCAGGTAAAACTAACATACCATCTAAATAGGTGTCACTTTAGGAGTGTGCTCATAAAACAACATTAAGTGAGGTATGGCAACATTTCACGTTAAGTGTTGTGAAACACTGGAGCAGAAGAAAAATTTGAGCTAAATAAAAGACATAAAATGAAATCAAGACTTTTCAGCACAAATCTAAAAATTAGCAAATGAAGATTTAGTTTATATGAAGGAAACCAGATTAAAATATAACTGAAGGCCTCTTTTCAAAAATATAGTCATTCATTCAGTAAATACAAGGTATTCAGAGACAAGTGAGAATCAAAATATTAATATTCTTCTGTCAACAGGAACTCTATGACATTACAATATATAAACAATGTATTATGAAGTTCAGCTACCAACACAAAAACCATGCAGAAAACTGAACAGTCTGATCACAGTGTGAAAAAAATTAATAAGTTATGGGTATGGATGGAAAGTTTCACAAAATGAGCAAGTGTAAGAATTTGATTTAATGAAGCTGAGAAGAAAAACATCCAAAACAACGTCCATTTAAGTTGCATTCCTCATTTAAAAAAGGCAAATATAGAAGAGGGAAAAAACACACAAATTAAGAACTGTGCAATCATACTGTGTAGTTTTTAATTCCTTAATACATTATGATATTACTTCGTCGATTCTTTCTCCATATAGCAAACAAGTCTTATTTTACCAGCTCTCAAGGAAGTTATTAGTTATTATTAGTTATTATTAGTAGATTCCAATCCCAAATGGGAACCAGCTGTCAAGTCCCTTTACCTACATTTATTCCTTTAACTTGGGAAACACAGTGTTTAAAAAAACAAGCACTTACATTTGAGATCCAGGTAAGCTTAAAGGATAAAATTCTGATCCTGGAAGCTATTCTGTGCAGTTCCTTTCTCCAGGCAGCCCTAAACTGAAAAGCTGTTTAATGGGCATTTCAGCCTTCTTTGGAGCATGCAAACATGGAGAAGGAAGCTGTCCATCAGCAGCATTCTCCACGGCTGAGCATTACAAAGCCACTTAAACTGTACAGCAGGATAGAATGGTGGTGTTATGTAAAGTTTTTCCCCTCCAAACAGAGCCCAGCTTCCTAAGACTATAATATAAAAAAATGAAAGTCCCTTAAAAAAATGTCTTGACTCACCTTTCAAAAAAAGGAAATTTCACTCTTGCAGCCAACATCAGTATTTTAGAAAGATGTGAGGAAACTTTACCCAAATAGGTCAAACCCTATCCTTTCAAATTCTCAATAGCTCATTTTATATAAATCATAATACACTTTAGTGGGGACTGAAGCTGTTCCAATGTAAAAGTTATTTAGGCTTTTCCACATTACCTTGGCTTTCTAGTCTAGTTCCAGGCTCCATGACAGAAACTTGCCACCACTCTTCATGTTAACAAGAGTACTTATGATACTTCAAAAGTAGTTCTATCCAATTATTCTAAAAATTAAATAGCGACTTCTCAGCTCAGGAACTAGATGTCAAAAGCAGAACTATTGGCAGAAAGCTTGCCACTGATATTTAGGATTGCTTTAGGACTGCTTTACAAGCATTGATGCAATGCAGGGTTTGAGCTTACTGCAGGAATGAAAGTCTCACACCTGAGAAGTCAGAGCTCTGCCTCCTGGGGTTGCACTGCTGGACACAGGAAGGCCAGGGAACAGCTCAACTGCAAAGTCTGTATTCCCAATGAGTCCATTAGAATTAGCAATCCATGCAGTTACAGAGCTAATAAAGTCACCTTCCTCTATCTCATCTCAATTTCATGCTCTTTTATGACCTAGGGTGGGAAAACACAAAAAAACAAACAAGTCTAAGTTCAAGACTGCTTCACTCCAAAAGTGCTGTTCACTGCTTTAAACAAGTTGATCTGACATTCTCAGCAAAAAAGCACAATCATATCTACACTGGCATATTCCCAAAGAACTCATGCCAACCCCAGCATTTACTTTGCTTGTTGAGTAATTCCACCTTACTTGGCATTTCAGAAATTCTTCTAACCAAATACAGCCACAGGTCAAATTGTATTACCTACTCTTCACCTGCCATCATCCAATTTGCTGGATGAAGATTTGCTTAAAGAATGACTTCTTTTCAGATATATTAAGCATTTTCATACAGTATGAAAATAATTCAAATAAAATCTGCTGGAAAAACATAAATGCAATGTATTTGACAAGCATTCCTTTCATCCAAACTGACTCATTAAAGTAGGTTATGAATGAAGCTATGGATAGTATTTGTTATTCCAAGAGAACATCTGCTCATTCCTCTATCACTAATTTCTATGGATTCTTTTAATCCAACGGAACCTGCAAAAGCCTACATAACTTCTATTTTTCATCATCTTCAACATAAAATTAATGATCTGCAGTTCCATTAGACATCCCTATTTCTGTTCCTAGGAATGATTAAATTGAATATGCTCTGAAAAAAGGATAAACATTCATGACTAGAAGTATTTTACTTACCACTTTGGAAAATAATCTAAGACTTTCCTATATTTATTGAAGAAAATCAAGTCTGATAAGAAAGAAACTGTATGAGTTTATTAGAAAAGCAAATTCCAGGAGTTTCTCCTTAAGAATACATAGTGTCCATACCTTCTAGCCTATATTCATTCAGATATGAGGACCATACGTATAACCAGCTCAGTTCCAAGCAATACTCAATGTATTTGTCCTCCCAATATTTTTAAGAAGTTTGGAATAAATTATCATCTGGATTTTTTATGGGAACTGAGGCAATGAAAGGTTAAGTAACTTACTTTTGCTTGCACAGCAAATTGGACCAAGTGTAGAACTTACTGAGTGAATCTTACATACTCATACCTTAAACATTGCACTGCAATTCCCCAGTGCATAATCCTTCACCTTTTTGATAAGATACAAAACTACCCTTTTCACCTCAGCTTTTCACCCTACCTCTTGAGATCTTAACAGTCATCATCTCTGGTTCTTTAATTTCTATAACTACAACTCTCCCTGCAATATGAGATTTATTGTCCTCTGCTGCTTTTATTCCTTGCTTGAGGTCTCAAGTGCTGGTTTATAAGCACAAAATAATCAAATGATTCAAAGTCAGGATTAACACAGGGCATCTGGTGTAAGTATTTTTTTTGTTTAGTTCCTGAACCTCATACATTATTTGAAGGAAGTTCTTTCTTACCTTATATTGTGCAGAAGACACCCACACAATCAAGCCTTAGTTTTCAAAATGTTAAGAATTACTTTAAATCCTGAGGCAGTGCCCTATATTCTAGAACTCACTCAGGGAGAAAAAAGATGTTTTGCCACATAACAGACTTTATTTTTTCTTTTCGTTAACAGGCCCATTAACTTCCTTAACTTACATAACCTTCACTGAATTAGCCATCTAATAAACATGAATCAACTGCACCTAAAACTGAGCAACATTAATGGACTTGCACTACAAGCATGAGTTCGGTGTAGGTGAGAGGTAGAGTATTTAGGGAGAACAGAACAGTGAAGCAGAGTGGCTTCTAATTCCACCCTTCACCTATTCATCTATTACTCTGAGGTTTTTGGTCACATGAGGAAGAAGCTCAGTTTCTGCTTAGGTAACCCAATGTTAGATTGAAGTAAATGCCACCGAGATAATGTAGCCTTAAAACCTGAGGTGAACACATAACATCCTCTGTTCAAGAAAGCTGATCTCTAATGATAACTGAACAATCTAAAAGCATACATTATTTAGATTGCCATTTAGTGTTCCTTTACTAAACTAAAAACCACCAAGCTTATGTGAAAACTGATAAGAAACCAGGATAAGCTTCTACAAATTCCATGGTGATTTTAACTCATTTACTCAGAAGACCACAATATAGTAGTTTTACTGAAACCAGAAAATCTCTTACTAATGACATGCAGAGACCCTAACTTTCCAAGTGCTTCAAAATAAGCTTAATTTCAACCTACTAGCTTTCAAAGGAAAAAAACCCAGAAGATATTAAGTAGAACAGGTAAGTTAGACGTTATCTTGCCAACATTGACAAGATCAGACAATAAATAATAATGAAGAAAAACTTGATACAGTGTTTTCAAAAATTGTTCAAGAGTGGTCAAGAAGGAACAATTAATTAAAACAGAAACATTTCCTTTTTTGACCTATTTTTTCATTCTGAGATTCCTCTGGGATGACCTATACAACAGTGATTTTTTTGCTGGATCTCTACATCCAGTGGACACCATGAACAATCCCAAAGTCTGTGAAAGATGACAAAGAAAAGATATCACATATACATTTTTACATCAAGCATAACCAGCTATGTTTTTCCTCTCCCAAGAAATCCATAATGTGTTGGGAAATACCAGCCAATGTACTCCTGGAGTTTTCCAAATAATACCAATTTCAATTATGCCAACAAAAACTTGAATGGCAAATCTTAATGCTTTGTATCTGGACTTCAACCACCAGCATATTTCACAGAAGATTTAAGCATTCAAACATATTTTAACAATCTGTATTTCCATAACCACTCTTCTAAATTGAAAGAGGCTAAAGTTGATTTTGCTAATAGAAATGCAAATAAAAACACTATAGGAGACTAGTAATCTCTAGCTCTTAAGAGCTTTAATGTTTGTTATTTAAACAACACACACTATATTTATGTCAACAACTTCTGACTGTCAATTGAATATTAAACCAAGAAAAAACTGGTTTGCAGCCTCTGATACTGTGATTCCAGGCTGGAAAGATCTCGGGTATAATTTTCAGCCAGACAGCCAAGGACACCAAGAGTTGCAAAAAAGATCTGTTTCAGTTGTAAATGTTACTTTCATACAATTCTTATTTCCCTCCTGGCAAACCACTTTCTACTATCTGTTATTTGCTATGTTCACTGAAGTAGACAGGAATTTTCTAAAAAACAGAATTGCCAGGAAATAAACTGAGTGAAGTACTTTCTTTCTGAACTTTATTTAAGAGAACAAAGCTGGCATGCTCAGAGTGCATCTGTGGAAGATTTATGCCTGTGTATCTATCAGCTTTCCCATTACTAGATTTTTCATCAGCTGATTTCAAACACACTTAACAGTGGGATGATTTCAGAATTGGGTAACTATATCATGCCCTCTTTTGTCTTTTAAATTAGAAATGAGGAAATACCAATCAAAAGCGAAAGATTATGCCACAGTGACACAAACCAGTTCCTTACACAGATTCTCACTGATACAGGAATTGAGAAAGGAGAAGCCTTCACGCTGACCCACAAAAGCCTCTATCATGAATGGCCATGTTGATGGAAAGGTGACAGAAATCAGATTAATTTGTTACTGACTTCAGCAAGTTTTGGGTCATACCTGCATCCTTCAAAGTGAGTTAATTTTTGTCCTACCCATCTGAAAACCAGAACTGGTGTTACAGGGGTAAGTGTCATTAAAAAGCATACTTAAAATCTATCAGTTAGATTATCTGGCAATATTCATTATCAATATTGATAGTAACAGTACTGAAACCTGGCACTGAGAATTTCTGTGTATCTATAGACTGCCTGACCAAGAGATGAGGGCATCAGTTCCCATATACATGAAGAGCTTTTTTTATCTGCTCTGTCACAGAGCTGAAGTAACCAGTTGGCAACATCAGTCATCATGCACAGCAACTATATAAACAGATGGTGACAGAAGGCCTTTAAAGCTAATAAACATAAGCACAACCACTTTTCATGGCGATAAAAAATATTTACTCATGAAGTAGTTATCAGAATTTATTCAATATTTTGATTTCAGCAGCAGAATTATTAAGTTAAAAGCTCAGAAAACTTCTCTGAACCACTAACTGAGGGCTTTCCCAAGTAACTTTCACTTATGAATCCCTGTCAAATTCACATCCTAAATAATGGGCTAATAGATCTATTATCAGAATTTTGAAATATGAATGATATCTTGTCACAGAAGTTCTGGAAAGGTACAAAAAAAAAGTAAAAAAAAAATAACAAAAAAAAACGACAAAAAACCCACCCAAACAAACAAACCCAAAAAACAAAAAAAAAAACCTAACCAAAAACTTCTGTTTGATTAAATAATAAATTTACATATTATTTTGCTCAGCTACAGATTATTTTTGTAGCAATGCCTCAAGTAAGACCCACTTTAGCCTAGTCCCTACTAGGCTAGACCTAGAGAACTTCCTACTTTACTTGCACAATTATGAGTTTCACTCCCTACTTTTACAGTGCTATAGACAAGCAAAAATATTACTATTTACAGATAAGAAAATGCAGCTTATTACTTGAACTTAGCAGTCAGGAAAAACTTTGATTTAATGCAAAGTAATACATAAAAGCATTAAATAATGTACCACAGGTACCTAAGCATTTCATTAGTGAGACAAAGTATTGAAAGGTTTAAAGCCTTTATCTCAACATGAAATAATCTGAATACCTCTTTTCCAATTTTGCAACATTGCAGAAAGCACATCTCAAATTTGCAGTATGTGCAAATTAACTTCTGCAGCCTGCCTGGAAAACCAACCATTTCAGGTTCATTTTTATTACGGGAAAAGCAGTAAACAAAGAAAATGTACAGGTCAGCTCTCTAGACTGGCTATGGCTTAACACAGGTGAAGTTATTTATAGAGAAAAGGCTCTAAACCAATAGATCTCAGTATTGATAGCTAACAGTAAAAAGGCTTTTAATAAGCCTTGGTCTCTGATTGGTTGTAAACAGATGACTGAAATGAAGATTTCTAGTTAAGTGTTCATTTGGTAGAAGTGCTCATATAGCCAGTCACAAATTAAGGGGATCTTCTGGGATTCACCTAATTCATGTGCTGCGTGTAACAGCATCTTACAGGGACAGCCCTCCAGCAACACTGAAAGCCAAGCACACATCCTGGTTCATTTCTGTTACATCCTTGGCATAAAAAGGGAGGAATATAATCAAGAAATATGGCACTTAGAGTACAATTTAATCACTAATTTGGAATTAAAATTAATTTGAATTAAAGTTAATTACATTAACTATTTCTTAGACTCTTTAATCTGTAGTATATTTGTTTCATTAAAAAATACATCTTTGAAAGAAAAAATGCTGTATCAAGATTACCTTCCATTACTCTGAAGACTGAATGCTGGTACATCTTCCTGCACATAAAGAAACTGCCATCTCTATTTCCACATCCTATGCCAAAACTAATTAGACATGAAGTTTTTACTTTAAAGCATTGGGAAGGAGAAAAATTAAACCCACGAGCTTGAGAACATCTCAAGCTAAAGATCTGGAAAATAACTGGATTTCTATTTGGCACTATTTTAGTACATTTTCCCACAATATGCAGGCAGCTCCCATGCAGGAGGATTTCTGTGAAGTCCTACACACTTGCTGCTCACCTGCATCTCCATTTAACACAAACACACAGGATTTTAGCCAAGAGGCGTGTCAATAGTACTACACTTACATTCCTATCATATTCATATCCTCCCATTCACTCAGAAAGTATTCTTCAACTGTCCAAAGCTCTGTTGATTCAGAAACTGAGCAGTTTCTGCAGCAGTTTGGGGTAAGAAAATAACCCCAGCTCTCACCTATTTAGTTACACTACCAAGATCTACATAAAGCAGTACAGCATAACATCTAAGCAAAGAAAAAAAGGCCTTTTTTTGCAATTTATGGTGAAATGAGGAAGGGAAACAAATGCTCATATAAGCAATTCAAAGGCAAACAACTTGTTTCAATTTTTATTTGGAATTTATCACAATCAATTCTTTAAGCAAGGGGTAAGAACTGTCAAGTGCATCATGCAGTATGGCTCACAACTTAAAATTATATTTTCTGAAACAACTGTAATTGCATTTTCAGGTTTTTTCAAAAGCAATTTTGTCTTCCCAGAAGACAGTTTACCACAGAAAGGAAATGGTCCTCTGTACAGATGAACTTTTCTCATGAGTGTGTTGTCTAATGGAGGCTCAAACTCTGCACCAGAGGCAACCCCAGGGTTACCCTGGATTTGAAGGGCTCAGGCAGAGAAGGGAAGAGTTATTCAGAGCCCTGGGAGGATCCCTAATTTGCAGCTTCTCTGGTCCTTCTCATCTGCTCTGGTCAGCTGTTAAGAGGACTGGGATGTAAACTGGGAATAGCTATCCTAGTTTCTGAGGGAATTCAGCACCAGTACACCCTGGGAATGTTTTACCCCAAATAGCTAGTACTTCAAATAATATAATGGATTAAAGCAGGAAGTATTTGATTCTTGTCTTAGATCCCTTTTCTCAATAAAATCTTAAAATCTGACACATAGAAAATTACTCCTCCTGCTATGAAATTGCTAATATACACCTTAAAACAGCAGACTGCTTTAGGAAGGCACAACACAGTATTTATTATTGTTCTTATCTCTAATAAAAATAACGTTAAAGATTATATATAGGATGTTTTAGAAACAAATTAAATCAAGCTGTTTGTCTTCTTCAGTTATACTTCAGAGATTTTAAACAGAAACTGATACCTGTCATGTACACACAGTTGAAAATTACCTTGCTGCAAAGTCCATGAATCATACAGACAGTTCCTACCACACAGGTGTTGGGTTTTCTCTACTTATGTCTCTCTTCAGATGGACCAAAACTTTGTATGAAATTAATGAAGTTAGTGAAACTTCTGGTTGTGAAGACAAAAAAATTACCTTTTAATCCACCCCAGAGGTGTTTTTATTCTTTTTTACTGATGCTACTCAAATGTGAGTCTTCTGATGGCACCTCACATGCTATATGAAAGTAAAGAAGATACAGTTCCTCTTTAATTATCACAATTACCACTTTCATGCCTGCTAGAATTCATTCTGAAGTATGCCATTTTTAATTTCCTCCAGCAAACTGATTTTGATTCAACTGCTTAGCACATAAATACTTGAATGGAGGACACAGATAGTGGAATCACTCCTGCCTCGAGAAAGGATGAATCAAACAGAAATACGGTGCAGACTTGCTGAGTTTGACAAACTGCCTGTAAATTGTACACATTATTTCAGTTATAAGAACATACAAAATAAAACTCCCTAATTATCTTATCTCTTACAATATTTAATGACTAAGAAATTTAACATGCTGATTTAGTTATTCTCAGCATTCAATGCACAGCTTGTTAAATGTTTTACTGTAATGCAGTTTTGTTTAGAAAGGAGGGTAGGCATGGTACTGTCATTGCTTCAAATACAGCTGTGTGACCGAGACCCCGGAGACCCACGTGGTTCTCACATTGCCATGTCCCATGCTCAGTCTCAAATACATCCACATACATGTGCTACAAACAGCCTGACACTGCAAGCAGCTGATAATTGAGTGTGCTTGTAAGTCAGAGAGAACACAGCTGAAAGCAGGATAGGAGCTAAGCACATTAACCTTAAGATCTACATGCTTGAGCAAACCAGCTAATCACATTCTTCATTTAACCTCTGTGTTTGTGCAATGATATTCCAACCTACAGAACAAGGCGGAAATAATTACCTGATAAGGACTAATTGCTACAATACCTCTCACCACCTTCTTTCCTTATGCATTTACAAAATATTTTGTACAGATATTGAGCTCTAGCTAATGAGAACACGCAGATGACTGAAGTAGTAGCTCAAAGATACAAAGACTGAGAACAGGGCAGTTCTGTGAACTGAAAATCAACACCAAAACATAAGTTTTCCACAAACCACCTATACTATGGACAGAAAACCAAATCATTATGCTTGTTTCTAAAGCCCTGTGTGAACATCCAATGAAAAAAACAGCTTTTTTCCCCCCCGTATCACTATTGAGGATCTTTGTTCTCTAGACTACAATTATAAACCATCCTCATTACAGATTAAGCCAGCCTTAATAGTGGTCTGGACTTAAGAGAACTTCTTTAGAGTCTTAGGACAAAGAGCAACATCAAATCAAGGTAAAAATTGAGCATCAGATGTCTGAAGAGTTTATATGAGTTAAAGAATCTGTGACTAATCTTCCTGCTGACAAATACACACAAAAAGTTAAATAACTTTCCCACAAGCCCTGCAGCACAGCCCATAGTGGTTTAAGAGATTCCCACAGTGATAAAGCAACTTCCTGGTTATTACTGGCTTAGGGGCATTGATCTCCCACAAGTTTAAAAGGAAAAAAAAAAAAAAAGCCACTGTATTTTCCAATTAGCAGCCCAAACCGACAAAAAATTAACAAGCCACTTAATTCTTCTAAAATGAACCTAGTTCAATAGTACAGCACACTCTCTCATGCTCTGAAAGCAAATCTTACACAGTTTAAAGAAATATTCTTAAGAGATGTTGCCTGAGCTACATTTAAAAAATGGACTTGAATGGACTAAGACCCAGCAAAATGAAAAACAGTCGAGGAAACAAAGTAGATAAATCTCAACGTCTTTTCCAACCTCAGTGATTTAACGGTGCTATGAAAGCAGCCACGTTGACAGCTTTACTCGAAGCCTCTGTCCCCTCTCGGCAGGGCAGTCACATAAACACCCGTGGAAAAGCTGTATTCCCCCACAGGTTCCTTTCCCTGTGAGCGCTGAACGCTGTGTGAGCACGCCCTCACTTGCACCGTACTTGCACTAAGAGAAGCCTCGTTTTTCACGCGGCTGAAGGGCGGCACCTGAAGGCTACCTGCCCCAGGCTCTTCACGGGCAGCCGCGCACCCAGCCGGCGCAGGGCCCCGCGGGCCGGGCGCTGTGGCAGCGGCTGCGCTCCCGGCAGGGCGGGCGGCGGGCCCGGCCTCACGGGCGGGAGCGGGAAGGGGAACGGGAAGGGGCGGTGCGGCGAGTGCGCACTGGGCAGGCGCGGCCCGGCCCCGCCCGCCGCGCCCCCTCCCCTCCGCGAATCCCGCCGGGGGCGGTGCGGGGCGCGGGGCGCAGGCGCGTTCGGGAGGCGCGGAGAGCTCCCGCCCTCCGCGCCCTGCGGGCGCGCCGCCCCCCTGCAGCCCGCGTTTAAAGGCGGCGGCGGCGGCGCCCGGTGCCTCCTGTGACAGCGGCAGCGCCGCTTCGATCTTCACTTCTGGCGGCCGCCGCCATGTACCGCTACTTAGGGGAGCTGCTTGCGTCCCGCCTGGCCGCCAGCTCGGTGCTGGCGGGCGCGGAGCCGGGCGGGCCGGTGGCGGCCGGGGGGGCAGTGGTGGCGGCGGCGGCGTGGGGGGGGGGCCGGTGTCCCCGGCGGCACTACTGTGAGGCGGCAAAGAAGGAGGACGACCCCAACTTCTTCAAGATGGTGGAGGGGTTCTTCGATCGCGGCGCCAGCATCGTGGAGGACAAGCTGGTGGAGGGGCTACGCACCCGCGAGAGCATGGAGGAGCGGCGCCACCGCGTCCGTGGCATCCTCCGCATCATCAAGCCCTGCAACCATGTGCTTAGCGTCTCCTTCCCTATCAAGCGCGACAACGGCGAGTGGGAGGTGATCGAGGGCTACCGGGCGCAGCACAGCCAGCACCGCACGCCCTGCAAGGGAGGTGAGAGCCGCCGCCTCCCTGGGCCCTTGGAGGGCCGGGCCGCCGTGCCCCCGGCCAGCCCCCCCGTCCCGCCGCGCCCGCTGCCCGTCCGGCCAGCGAGGGCAAGCGGCTGTCTCCCTGTACCCCCCGTGGTATCCGATAGCCGAGGGAAGGCAGGCGTAGGGCGGTTCCTCCGCAGCCCTTCAGCGCTCCGCTGCCCCGGCCCCGCGGGTGACCCTCGGGCCAGCTCCGGTGCCGGGTGTCGCGGCTGCCGGTCGGGCCTTCGCCGCACCCACCGCCGGTCCGGCCCTAGGCATGGCGAGGAGACCCCCCGTCTAATTGTAACTCGATGTGACACAGACCTCGATAGTGTTTGTAGGAAAACGTGGCCGCACAATGCTAGAAGTGCCTGCTCGAGTCGAGAGCTGGAGGAGCCACTGTCCCTTCATACTCAGCCTTCTGTGTTCGCGAAAACCTGGTACTCACACAGAAAACATCCGTAGAGAAAAATAACAAGTCAACTGTGTTTCTCGTTACCGGCTGGATACATAGTTAGACAAAAGTGATTTTTCTGGAAGTAGATCCCTCAAGGTAGGTAGGTGAGACCAATGACATGCCGAGGGACCGAGAGGGTGAATCCCTCTGGAGCTAAGCGGGGCTGGGCTCATGGGATCGGCCGTCATGTCAGAGGAATCAGAGTCCCTTTTAGTCTGGGATAGATGGCATCTCCTTGAAAAACAAATACAGATGTCCTTCAGCATAACTTACTCAAGAGCTCTGATGTTTGTGGACATTTGAGTATTGGAAACCATTTCAGGTCTGTGCCTCAAACCAGAGCTTCTGTAGTCTGTAAACATTTTTTTTTTTTTTCAGTGTACATCAGCTTTATGGTAAATAACGGTTACAGAAAGCAACTGATTTCTTATAAATGAAGTCCTCTGACTTCAAGACTAGATTAGGAAGGGTGTTCCTAGGTAAATGTGTTTGTGAGAATCAGTTCAGCTGGTGTATATATATGACATGAGGATTTCTCTCTGCAGCACAAATAGTGTGTCCTGTTAATGTGATTCCCAACATTCCAAAATCAAATAGCTAATGAGTTTCCTGTGACATGATAAATTCTTAGCCAAAAGAGGCTAACTTAACTTTTGGTTGTTTACTTGAAGCAAGAATTAGCATCAGACTTAGTTGTAGCTGAAGTTGGGTGTGGCTGAAGCTTACTCTGTGTGAATCTATGCCATTGCTGTAATTTTTTTTAAAATCCTGGTGGATATCACACTGCTGTTGTATCACTGCTTCAGTTAAATTACTCTTTGCTGCTGCTTACAAAAAGTCCTTTGCTGTACAGCCTGTGTTACTCTTAAGATCTTGCTTGCATAAAATTCAGTTCAGTGGCAAATTAAGTAATGAAATAATATTGATATACGATAGCTTCTAATATTTCACATTAGTATTGCTCCTAAGTGAAGGAACTAATGTTTATGCAACAAATAATTATAAAATGCACTGTACGTGAACAAACCCCACCAGCTGGGTGATTGGACACTCTCTGTTCTGATACCTAAATTACTAAATCCTCACCAGAATTTACTGATTTTGTTATGCCTGTCTGCACTCACACTGGAGCACTTATAGGCAATTGAAAATGACAGCTACAGAAAGGAAGTCTCAGTAGTTTGTACTTTTCTTATGTTGCTCCCCCATCCCCTCTGAATTTAGGGAAGGAATTGCAAATGATATTTCCTTTTCATTCTTAAACACAGAGATCATTAATGGATTTCACCTTCTACTGCTCTCTAGGAATTTGCTCACTATCAGGTGACAGATCTGAATTTGTAGTAAATTTAAATGGGATGCATGATAAGCATAGATCAGTTGCTTGAGACCTGCTATGAAAAAGATGTGAGGAAGCAGAACATTTCTACTTTAATGGCAAAGGAGTGGTAAAAGTATTTCTGCATTTATAGTACATTTGATCCACCTGAAATTCACCAACAACTTGAGCTTTTGTCTGAAAGGCTTTTTTGAACTAGAATCTTACAACAGTCCACAGGGATAAAAGCACAAAGTCCAATGAAATACAACTCCAAACTCTATATAATGGTATGAAATAGGGAAGCTTGCTGAAGTGAGTGTCCCACACACTGTGGACCCCAGAGTCCAATGCAAGTAATTAACACCATCAAGGAACAGCAGGGGACATAAGGCCTCCTTTTAAAAGAAGGGATGAGTTAACAAGTGGAAGGCTTGCAAAGACGTTGGGAAGAACACAGTTTCCACATCTTTTCACATGCAGAATTGTGACCTTTACATTTGTGCTTCCTAAAAAGTAAACTTTGGTAAAACAAGGTTACTTGTTTTGCACTTTTTATTTAATTTTTTTTTTTGAGTGTGTGTGTCCTTGCTGCTAAGAAAGAAATGGTTATTTACTGGAATAGTTGAGTTTAGTTACTGTTAGGTGATTACTAGCAAGTGGGGATGCTTTGCCATGTCTATTCTTTCAAGGGGCATTGTGCTTTAAAGGCTCATATCTCTTGAGAGGTTTATGTAAACTGAAGGATAAGAGATGCTGGTTACAGAATATTAAATACTGTTCTGTATGCAGATTAAACAAATGGTCAAAGTACACTTTAAGATTCAAGTCACAAATGTAGGAGTACAAAAGTTTTTTGGTCTTTTAAAGGTTGTCCTCTTTTAATTGTTCCTAATTTTTTCAGTATATTCATGCCAAAATACTTCATTAGCAATTGTATGTTACTTCTGTATGCCTTTCTGTTTATAAGGGCATTTACAGATTTAACCATGAACTAATCAAGAATTTTAAAATCTTGATTTAAAAGCCCTAGTCTTGGAGACAGCTGAATTAATCAAAGAAAGAGTCTAAATAAACATTTTAATTATAGACACTTTAGCAGCACCTTCTTGTTTCTACTAAATATTTGTAGTTAACAGTATAACAGATGATATTTCTTCTATCAGAGATGTCAATTTCTTTGCCTGCTTATTCTCTTCTGGAGTGAAACCTCAATCTCAGTTTGGTGTTCCAGCCCACATGTGAAAGCTGCCAGACTTTAAATGCAAGGTTTATCTTTATAAATCTTACATGTGCAGGCAAATGATATCTGCTAGCACAAACCAGCAGTTCCTTGACTGGTAGTCCTTCACCTCCTCTGTGCTGGCTTCTCTTTTGCCTGCAAAGTAGAAATACCTCAGCAGAGTGAATGCCATGAGAGGACTACTTTGAAAAATCATGCATGGGTAACTGTGGCCTGATACAGCTGCATGAGGGAAAATCCAAGATCATTAGCCTTACATTTTTTGTATAGGCAAACTCCTACACTATGGTGAGAAACTTGACTGTCCTATTTGTATTCAAGAAGTACAATGCTATTAATACCATAATTCTAACAATCAAAAGCATTGTTAATAAAAAGAGGAAGTTATTTAAAGGCTTATCCTACTTTCCTCTCTCCCCCAAAAGCACATGTAAGAACACAAGTCAGCTTGGTTGTGTTGGATGTAGCTGTCATTACATAGCAGTGCAGGTGACTCTTCATTGGGTGAAGAAAAGTGCTTTTCTGGAAAAGAAACACGAGGTACTGAAGCATGCTTTCTTTTCAGTTTACAACTTCTGGTGGTTTTTCACCTTATGGAGAGAACCCAGAAATAACACTTCTTGTTTAATCTTGTGGTGCTTACCAGTTTAATTGTTGTAGAAGTTAATCCTTAATTCTGCTTTGGGGGTTGCAAACTCCTGCAACTTGAGAATGTGGTGATTCTTTTTCTTAGCAGTGCTTCTCTGCTGTACTTTATGAATCTTTACAGAACAGTCATAAATATCCCCAAGTGGCAGATCTTGTAGTATGTCCAGCATGCAAATCCAGGTTTTAAGGACACCGTTTTCTGCAATGTAACTTTTTGCTAGAAAGGAAAAATCAGTTAGATGCCTCCTCATCCCACTGAGAATATGGAATAAGCAGTTTTCTTGTGTGTTGGAACTCAGGTTGCTTACGCTCCACGTGTAGTATTTATACAACTGGATTGATGCTTCCTGGTAGCTGAAGTAATGCTGTGGGTCACATCACTCTTTCCTTTGCTGATGTGGTGACTTGCATGCCAGTGGCCAGTACTAACAGGAAACCACAGCTGCTCTTGTTCACTGCACTGACAGCTGCCTAAAGAAGTAAAACAAACCAAATAGGGTACAGGAAATGAGATGTCTGAATACAGATGACTTTGTTGGAAAGTACTCCGGCAGCTCCTACTTAAAATAATAAATTCTAAATAATTGCATCAAGTTCTATGAAAGGTGTAGAACTGGTTAAGCTGCTTTTTATGTGGTTGCTGATGGCTGTTTATCATTAATTGGTCAGTTTTAGAAAACAAAATAAACTTAATGAATTTTTACCTGCTTAGTAGAATGGAAGTGATTCCGTGCTTGTTAGGCAGCATTTACTATGGAAATAATGCTGTTAGGTGGTTTTAAAACCTTTTCAAGCCTTTCCATGTTAATCAACTGTCCAACAAGTCTGTTATAAGTGAAAGCAAATGAATCAAAGCTGGAAACAGCCTAACTTTTGTTTGTGCTCACCCAAATTGCTGTAACCAAGTCTCAGCTGCTTCCTCGGTTCTGAAAGGCTTTAAAACCATCCTTAGATCTGGACTAGATTTAGTATAACTTTCATTTACAGAGGAATCTTGCAAAGCTTTGTCAAACATTACTTCAGAGTTCACTTTTTTATGTGAAGACAAATGAGGCTTACTTTATTTGTTCAGTTGACTTGGAGGTGAATGAATTTGATTTCCTGTGTGCTGCTGCCTTGGCTGGTTAGTGGAAGGAGCTATTCTGTGCTACAAAACTTCCCTGTTTCAAAACTGTTGTCTGGTCTTGGCTGCTTTTATTCTGCCTATCAGGATTTATCCTTCTCTCTTGGCTCATGAGTTCATATTAATGAGTTTCTTACAGCATAAGATGACTTTTATTCATGCCACCCTTGCCGCAGAGGTCCAAGGCTGGCACTGATCTCAGTGCCCAGTCACAAAATACCCTCTGCTGCAGACATTGTGTTGAAAACAGTGTACATATCTGATGATGGAAACCTTACTTGCAAAAGAAAAACTTGCACATGCAGGACTTGGACCAGTACAACCTCATGTGCTGTCTCAACATATTTATTCCTTTTCTAAGAGGGTAAGGAGTAGTGCTGTAAGGTATCTTGGAATCAGCAGAGCTGTTTATCTTGGGGTTGAATTAATGGCTTTGCTATTTAAGTCATGCATGGGTGAAAGTTAAGAGCTTGTGCCTTTGGCCTGGGGTCTTTCGAGTAAGACATGGAAATGTACCCTATGGACCATGCAACAGATGGAACTATAACATGGACCATCTGTAACCTGAAATAAACCTTGGAAACTGATCTTACTCCAAAGGAGTGTGAGAGTTTTTTGGTGGGGGAAAAAAGGTAATTAGCCTAGTTGTGATAATGCTTCCAGTGTTACAGCTAAAACTTACATGAGTGCCTTACTTGCATGGAATCATTAAGACTGGAAAAGACTTCCAAGACTGAGTCCAACCTTTGACGAATTTTCATAGGTTTCTATTCTGTTTTTGTAGTTTATCTAACTTCACAATTAGTGCAACAGGGGATATACATTTAAATTGCAAATTAAAAAAATAAGGAAAGAAATGTGTGCCTTGTCTTTTACTCTTTTAATATGCAAGTTGTAATGTGAACCATATCAGATTTGTTTTTACCTTTGATATTCTTGTAAAAGGCTATGCCTTGCTCTTTTCACTGTGAATCTTTTTAGTCTCAGCTTTTTCATATAATCAGTACATACCATTGCTGTGGTAGCCAGCTTTGTCCTTGATCTTAAATAGTTGTTTTCCCTTGCTACTGTTGGCTCTTTGTCTATTTATAGAGAGATCATACCTCTCTCAGCATTGGGCTTTCTGCATAAACACGTGTTGGGGAGAGGAATCTCCTGTGTGATAGTCTCCCTCCTGTTCTCTGGGTGATCCTAGCAAGCACTTCTTTGTTGCATGAATTGCAGCAGCTCCATCTTGTTAGGAATTAGACTCTTAGGAGGAGCATGGAATTTGCCTGCCTCATGTCAGCACTGTGGTGGCTTCTTGTTTTGTGGCTCCTATGGCATTTGGACAGCCAGGGCCAGCTTGTGTGTTATTTCCCTCCTCTGCACAACCCCCCCTCCACACTTGATAATAATAATATCTGGGTGGAAGCAGTTTACTATATCTCCTGGTTTCTGTCCTTGTTACTGCAGTGTTGAGTGCACTTCAATGAGTGACCGAATCCTTTAGGCAGGGCTGAGGTAGTTCTGTAGGTGAGAGACTTCATAGCCAGATTCTAAGTGCATAAATTCACATCCTATTTGCTTGCCTGGTAGTGTACTAAATTTGCCATATTCACATTTAAAACACTAAGTCTTATCAATGCATCATAGGTAATTTTTGAATAGAGGAAATTCTTGCCTTTTCTCAGTATGGATTGAAATAAACATATATTTTTGAACATATTTCAAGTGCAGCTTCTTAAAAACATACAGTAAGTAGTGTAGTGAAGTATTCTGTCTGAGTACCCATGGTCAATTTATACATACTGGTGCTTAAAGCAGAACAGTGGGGTGTCTCTATAGAAGAATGTCTGTCCTGAACCAGCTTTGTAGCTGTCTAGTGCTGTGTAGGAAGAGATAAATATTTTTATCTCCTCTCTTGGCAGTTAGTGAATTGAATTTAGGAATTAGTGGTTCTTGCTGCTGATTGGTGTACAGTGTTCTTGTTTTCCTGTACTGAATTACTCATCTTGCTTTGTTAGGTTTATCTGGAATTTCTTTGTCTTCAATAACTACAAATTGGTTGCTGTGCTGTTTACCACACTTTCCAAATGGTTAAATAAGGCTCAGCAGTTTCCTTCTTGGGAAGGTTGGAATGTTTTTCTGATTGTTTTTCTAGAAAAATGTGTGTGTTCTGAAAGAGTTTATTGCTTGGATGATATATCCCTACTGAGTTAGGTGTCAGTGAATACTTAGTTTGATGGTAGTACAATCACAATTGCACTTATGTACTTACCAAACATGAAAATATTATACATAATCCAGAGTTAAAACATTAAGGAGCTGGGACTGATTCATGGATTTTGCAGAATACATAGATGAGCTTCTATACTGAAACTCCTTCAGACCGTGGACTTAAGCCTTTGGACAGGGTCAGGCAAGCTGCTAACCCACAGAGCTGCTGCAGAACCCAGTGTTGCTCGTTGGGAGATTAACATGCCTGTAGTCAGTCCTAGAAACTTCCAAAGGAGATCATGACATCTGTGGTGCTGAGTGCTGTATGGGTAGTGTCGGACAGCTGCTGCTCTGGGAGGCTTCTTTTGATGAGCAAGCACTTTGCAAACAGAGGTGAGCAGAACAAATGAACCATATTAACAGGAATTGTCATCTGTAAAGGACCCAAATTAGTTCCTAAGTTCACAAGAGCATGACAACCAGAAGAAAACACTAAAGTCAACGCAGGACAAAACCCTTGGTTAGGTATTAATACTTTAGACAGAGAAGCAAATGTGTTCCAGGTTCTGGGGAACTTGAAAGACTTACTAAGATTTGCAAGTTATTTAGTACAGGAGGAGTAGTTTACCAAGTGTTTTGCTTTGAGCTGTTGCTATGGCAACTGTTTAGGGGTTTTTAAGAGACTTTGTATACCTCATGCTCGTTAGTAGTGGGGGCACATGGAGGTACTACCATTTAGGATCACTGCACAAGAAGCTTAGAAAATAGTGACACAGACTTCCCCAAATAGATTTGTAGGCGTACTAGAAAGGCAGTAGTCATCCTGTTGTGGTGGCTCTGTACACCACATTTTCTAAGGAAGTGTAATAAACACACTTAACGTTACAGAACATACAGAAATCTGTACAATGCAAAATCTAGTAGGATGTACAACCAGTTTTCTTGGAAATCAAGGTCTTTGTTATGTGTGTTGTTAGTACGCCCCTTGCTACAAAATGATAACATGATTAAAATGATAACTGACTGCTGTTGCTATAGAACCCAAAATAGCCTTGCTGATAAAAGGACTACTTTGATGTGAAGAGGTAACTGAAGTATATTTCCATAATACAGATCATAAAAAAAAGTTTTAAAAGCATAGACACTGTAGTGTAGTGATAAAACCTTCTCTTTTTACTGACCAATGCTAGAAATTTAAATAAAAACATTTCCTCATTTAGAAGCCTTTGTGCTTAGAGAAACAAAGTCACTCTTAGCATACTGTTTAACTTCTTAGGGCGTGGTAAGTAAGGAGAATTCTCATCTAGAACAAGAATATGTTTTCCAATGAAAAGTATTTTCCATGGCCATGAGTCATACTGTAACTTGAGGCTTCCTTCAGACTATTTTTTGTAGTAGTTTGCTGTAAAAGGCACAAGTTTCCAGAGACATACTGCGTGGGATTTGCCAGGGTTTAAAAAAATTGTAATCTTGCTACGTAACAGTGACTTTGTTTGCTTTTATGTAGTGAGAACCTTAAAAAAAAAGCCAAAAAACCAAACCCAGTATTTTATCTCTGCATATGGTCCATTTTTAGGCTCGGGCTATTGAATGCATAGTAACATTGCCAAAAGAGTCACACAAATGTGTGGCAATACTCCTGCCAATTTAGGAAGCTGTCAAACTAAATTTCAGTGATGTCCAAATAGAATAAAAATTAAGTAAGTCTTTTATCTTTGTGCATCTGCTTGCAGATGGAATGTACAGCATTTTCAGATGCCTGCTTCTCATCAATCTTAACAGCTTAGCACAAATAACTTCCCTATCAAGAGGTGGCCTTCCTGTAGAGTAATTACAATTCCTGGAAAACAGTAACTGGCTGAATTGTAAAAAGGAATGAAATATTAGCACATCTTATATGTTATGTAATCCTGCCAGGGAAGGGAAAAATTCATCACACCTGTCAGAGAACCTGGGTTCACACCCTGAACATCACCTAATGAAAGATTTTACCACATTAATTAGAGAAGACTGACCAATAAAGTCAGCATAAGTCTCAGAATTGACTGATCTTCCACTTACAAAGATAAAGCCAGCAGTCAAACTATTTTAACTGCAACATTTAAAAACCTGGAAAAGGAGTTAAACCTTATTCAGAAGTACAAAGTTGCGCAGAAGATAACAGTTTTGGCTTCAAGTCCAAAAATTTTCTGTTTTCTGGTATGTGTACATGGCTGACAGGCAGCTCAGTTGAAAGCCTGTCAGTACTTTGTTAGTTTTGGGGCTTTTTCCCTATTTACCTTGATATGAAAACTTAACATTTATTACATCAAAGTTTGTGGTAGTCCTTGATTGTAATACAAGGAGCCAGAGATCTAACTTTTTGACATGTACTGGAGTGAGTACATGCACTAGCTACTTTCCTGCTACTTAACTACATTCTAGTTAAAGTGCTGCTTGTTTACCTCTTCAGATGCTGTCTTCAGTATGATTGCAGAAGAGGCTTCCCTCTCTTTTTGTATTTTGCTTCTCTCTTTAAACTGTACAAGATAATTATCCCAAACTACTTAGTCTCCTTGCTGCTTCTCATATATCAATAAATAACATTTTGCATGCCTGCAGGAGTACATTTATAGCAAAACTGCTTTTGTATACACAGCTTGGACGTTTAAATAAGTATATGGGTTGAATAAATACACGGTGATCTAGTTCAGCTGGGGGTGGAGGGGAAGAGTTCACTTCTGGCCAACATAGGCTGTGACTCCAAACTTGGCTGGCTTGAGCAATACTCAGATGAGACCTATCCCCAGAGTACCTGCTCAACCAAGATGGAATGATTTCCTCAAGCAGGACAGACAGTGCCATAGGTAGTGCTCATTCTTGCTCAGAGCTTGACAGAAGGATAACTGCTCCTCTGAAGGATCAATCTAAGACATATTAAAAAAAAAAAAAAAAAACTAACACATTTATGTTCTAACTTTGGTCTTTTGGGCTCTGATAGGTTCTGCTTAAATTTTGAATATTCTGATGAGAAGGTTATTGAGAGCTCAGACATTAACTCCTTGCAGCTGTCTAAGTCAGAAACTACTTAGTTTGATTTTGGAGGCCACCCTTCCCCCATACACACAATAAATTTAAATTCTGTTCTGCAGAGACATGGTACTTTCTTTTACTGATTGAACTCACATAAGAAAGCAGCACTTGGCCCTCAGCTTTATTTGAGCAGCACTTAGTTCCTTTGAAACTGGGATTCTTTCCAGAGCATTCAGGAATGGCTTTCATAGCAGCACAGTGCTTTCGTTTGGGTAATGTATGCTGGCCTTTTTTCACTCCTTAGAACCTGAATATGGTCTTCTCTTTACATAATAGGAAATTTGTGGTGCCATGTTCTGGCATCTAAGGGACACTCTGTGCCTGCTACAAACCACCGTGCAACTTGGCTGAGCCTGCAGCCACAGATTTGGGGAGTAGAGATGGGAGTAATAAATTATTCATGGCTCTGTTGTATGCTTAGTTAAGTAGGAGAAGCTTGGATGGAAACAAACATACAGCCATAGGGCCCTTTTGGCTGTGGCCACGTGACTTTGGGCACATGTTGATCTTGAATGTCATGTTTAAGCTTCTCTAGGTCTCTATAACTGCCCTGTCAGTTTGGTTAAATATTTCCTACCCAGTAGCTGTCTTCAGATACATGAATCTTAACTTTGAGTGCACTCAATTTATTGACCATTTTTCAATTTTTCAGAAGACTGGTAAGAGGCAGGTAAAAAGTCTCCTTACCTTTGTATAACCATTTTTTTACTCAGCTTTGAACTGCCTTGGGTTCTGGGCTCATCTATTTTGCATCTGAGCTGTTGCCAGCACGCAACAAATTGAATTTGCATTTGTACCATGTATCAGCATACACTTGCAGCCCTGCTGAGTGACTTGGAGCAGGGAGTGCAGGTGTGGGCTGGCTTCCATGTGGATGTGGGATGGGTGGCCTGGTCTCACAAGCTCACTGGTGTAGGACTATTCCCTCAAAATGTTTTTAAAAAATTCAAACTAGCAGAGTGGTTTGTTGTGTTTTGTTTCATGGCTGTGCCTAGCAGCCAGGGCCTTGAAGCCAAGGCTTAGAACTTAACAGGAGCTTGTATTACTCTATCAAAAAGACCTTGATTATAACCTGTACTGATAAGTTATGTTCAGGAAAAAAGTTAATCTTGTATATGCAGTGAATGAAGTTCAAAGCTAAAGATATTGTGGAATGCTGAAGAGCTTTATCAGCCTCTTGAAAACTCTGCTCTTAGCTACCTGTCAGCTTGATTCATCTTCAGCACAAGGAATATTCACTTTTTTCCCTAAGGCTGGGTGCTGCCATTAAGCTGCTTCATAGAAAATGACTGAAGTAGTGAATTTCTGCTACATAAAGTAGGGAACAGGGTCTTGTTCTTTACCTCTTAGAGTAAATAAGTCGATAAACGACCTACTTGCACGTTAAAGATTGATGTAGAATTACCCTTCCCAATTTATAAATACCTATGGAGCTGTTTAATGAATTCCTATTTTTACTCCCGTGTCTTTTGCAGGTATTCGTTATAGTATGGACGTTAGTGTGGATGAAGTGAAAGCCTTAGCATCTCTCATGACATACAAATGTGCTGTGGTTGGTAAGTGTTCATTTTTCAAGCAAGATTTCAATCTTCAGTTTCAATCAGTACTGATATAATTACATAAAAACCAAACATGTAAAGGATTAAAGTGCATTTCAGACGCTAATTTTTAACTTAAATCTGTAGCAAGGTGGGAAAAATCTATAGTGACCAAAATAATAATACATATTCCTTCTCCTGTTACTGAAAATAAACTTCTAATAAAGTTGCATTTTCATTTGAAAAGTCCAGATTCTGCTAACTACCCTTTCCTATAGAAAGTACTGCATCTTGAACTCAAATTCAAGTATGACCAACTTGGATTAGTAGGGGACTAATTTTAGGGGGAACAGATGGAGGCTGTAAAGGATTTAGGCAGGGGGAGTTGTGGAGCGAGAAGGATAAAATTCCTTTATGGGTTATAAAGAAGTATATTTTGTACACAGCTACTAAATTGTAGAGGAGTTTGGAGAGAATCTGCATATTATGTGTAAGAAAAGAAAGTACTTTCCTAATGTATATAGATGTGCTTAGGACTTCCAAAGTAAATTTTTTGAACTAAACCAGTAAACTATAAAAGGTAAAACTTATTATTTCTGCAAGTGTCAAGGACAAGAGATATTTAAGCATAGAAGATTTGAATAATAAATTTTCAACTTTTAAAGACCATTTTCAAAGTGCCTTGAAAGATCTCCCATTTTTATAAGAGTACCTAGATCAGATTATAACTTATATTTCAGAAGCCATGAACGCGGCAAAACCAAAATCACTGCTAAAATCAAAGATATAATTAACACATCTTTCTCATGTGTTCTGCCTTTATTGTTGAAAAAGTAAAATGATTTTCCTTTGCATTTTTGTAGATGTGCCATTTGGTGGGGCAAAGGCTGGTGTCAAGATCAATCCCAAGAACTACACAGTAAGCCTAATCATAGATAAAAATTTGGTTATCTGCAGTACTGAAGCCAGCCAGTTAAAAAAGCTCTTCTAAGGGCATTATTGACCACTTAAAACTTCCTGCCACTTCTGCCTCTGTAAAGGCTGAATATAGCCTGTGCATGCAAATAGGTAGGAAAAGAGTTTTTAAAAGGTCTGTGTTTCAGAGGTGGAATACTTCAATTACTTAATTTTTTTTTTTTTTCGGAAAATTAGGAGACTACAAATAATTTGGAACCTGGATTTTTTTTTTTTTTTAAGTTGAAATTGTTAATAAAAGCTTAAATTAAGTTACTCTTCGAAAAAAAGTTAATGTTTTTGTTTATTTTGACTAATAGTTTTATGCTCCATTAAACCATTCTATGCAGTGTTCCAGTGTGAATAATAACTAACTTGGCTTATAAAAGGTTTACTGCAGGCTTGCCTTCTTGCCCTAATTAAAACAACTTGTACAGAAAGGACTACTAGAATACATAACAGATATTCCAAGCTCAAAGCTCCTGTAAGGATTTGTGTCAAGTCGTTTGCTTGTGCTGATTACACAACTGGCCAGGGCCAGCTCTTGCTGCTGCTGGTTGTAAATCGTTCACACAGGATATCAGATTTGCGTGCTGGAAATCTCTGCTGTGGGCACAGGTGGCTCTTCCTGTGCCATGCTCCTGACTTGTCACGGATCAGAATGTACAGAAAGAAAGCCCAATGTTTCTTGTGCTGCCTGAATACCAATGGTCTGCTAGGGAGTGGCATATAAATTATATAAATTATGAATCATCCTTCTAAAAGAAGAGGGCGTTTGCTTCTGCTTGGGCTAAGTTTGAGCAAATACTGTAAGCACTAACGATTTCTTCTGATATTTATTGCGTTTTCTCTGTAGGACAATGAATTGGAAAAGATCACAAGAAGGTTTACCATGGAGCTGGCAAAAAAGGGCTTTATTGGTATGTTGGGCAGCTTTACTATTCAAATTTAGGAATCTGATTTGTTATGCACTGGCAGTGTCCATTAGGTAATATCCTTAAATAACAGTATTTTTGAGAACTGTAAACAATTTGGGTACTGAACTTTCAGCAAGAACCACAAAGAACTGAGTCATTGCATCCTACTGCATTTTAAAGGGAACCGTATCTTAACATTTTCTGGTGGCTGTTCTGCTATGAGAAGCCACAAAAGCTGAGGTCACAGTATCCAAAATGAATCACATTTCTCTCAGAGTTAGACCATAAAATGGTGACCATATTTGTTGCAGTTTTAATCTCTAATAGCAAACTCTTCAAGTGTTACTGTTTCCTGGCGTCTCAGTTGAGGCTTTTGGCAGGTATCTGAGGAAAGAGAGGAAGGAAATAGAAGATCCACCCCAGCAAAAGCTGATGGCTTCACCCATGGCAACCAGAGGCTGCAAGGGAAGCGTAGGCAAGAAGCATAGGAGCTTGTTGTAACAGAACCTCTGTTCTGCTTCTGTAATGTCAGTAGGGGCTTCATTCACACTCAGCCCTGAGCTGTTCCGGTAGCTTTGCTGTCTGGACATCTCCTCTGCAGAAAGCTGAATATCACCTCCTCAGCCTTTAATTAAAGGGAGCAGCTTTACCCAGAGAAGGTTCTTACTCAAATGAATAATGAGGCATGTAACTAGTTAAAGGTCTGTCATGTATTCCTGATATCTAACTGCCTTGGGAATGTCTATCCTTTTATCTGCCTTTTCTTGCTCTTCAGCCAGAATGTTTATCATCTGCTCTTCCAGAGTATTATCATCTAAATTAAGCTCCTTTATAAACACACTTACTGATGTTACATGTGACTACGGTTTTACTATACACAAAGCAAGCTATAGTGATCATTAGTTCAGTGACAATTAAAATGCCTTGATAAAATTGTCTTCCATTTTGGCTCTCTGGTTGGTGCAACACAACTTTGACAAACCTTTTAAAAATACTTAGAAAAAATTGTTGGGGCAGAGTTGCATATAATATCCTGATTAGCAAGTTTCTATAATCTTAAATAGTCTGGGGAAACACTATTTTTAGCTATCTACAAAAAACAGATTTTTTTTTTTTATTTCAACAGATGTGAGAGATTTCTTTTAAGGGTTTATTTAATCAAGAAAGAGAAATTAAACCTTTCTTGAAGTAAGTAGTAAAATCAAGTGCATGTTCTACAGTGCAGTGACTAGGAACAGCCTACCTTCCTTCAATATATAAACTTACCTAGGAACAGAAAGGAAATTCTTACGCTGAAGAATCCAGTCAATGTCACAGGAGATAGCAGTCTCCCTGCAAAAAAAAACCAAACCACTTTTGATGCATGATTTTTATTGACGAAGTGGCCTTCACCTTTTATCAAATGGCTTATGTAAAGGTTGGGGGTTTTGATAGTATTTTAGAAAGGTGTGACACAGCATCTAAAACTGCATTGAATCCAGAAGAATATGTTGCGTGCATAATAAACCGAGGATTAAACAGGAGAACGGTTCTTCTCTGCACGGTTCCCAAGGGAATAATGATTGAAAATAACTATTTGTGTTTGGTCCTTAAGAGCTGTTTTCACTGTTGCCAACAGGACCTGGTGTGGATGTGCCTGCTCCTGATATGAGCACAGGGGAGAGGGAGATGTCCTGGATTGCTGACACCTATGCCAGTACCATAGGACACTATGTAAGTCTTGAGCAGAGGCTTTCAAGCAGAAAAGTTGCCTAATCATATAAATTTGTTTACTTCTTGGATCTATAAATAATCTTGCAAACTGTGACAACCTCAGTGGTGTGAGGATTTTAGGGTACAGCAAAGGAAAAATAGCTGTAAGGATAATATTCTTACACTAGCCTTAAAAGAAGCTTCTCTGATATAATACTTATTGCAACTGTTCAACAAAAAGAAAATACAGGTTTTAAAGGCATATAGTCTAAAATGGGTTTCTGTCATTTTCCTCTGTTTTTCATTGGTTCTGTAATTACTAATTTAAAGCTGTTAACTGATAACTGAATTTACAACTTTTATTAAATACATGCTTATGGTTTTGTTCATTTAAGAGACGATGCAAATTAAGTTCACACTTGGTATAACTTGTAAAAGTTTTAAGATTCTCTGCAGTCTCCTAGAAGTAACAAGTTTTATTGTGGACTTCAGCAAATTCTTCAGAGTGTAAAGCAAAAGGTCACTGACATAATTTACAGCCAGGGAGGCAATAAAAAAAAATAAAGTTTTAAAAAATTACTTTTTGTTGCTAGCCCTTGGTTTGGCCTTTGTCCTTGTGTCAGTGGAGTTATTTGTGCCTGTTAACCAAACACTTCCGTTGTATACTTTAAACAGGTCAGTTCAAAGGAAAATACATTTTGGAGAACTCATTTGTTAGTAGCTTTTTATTAGTGTGTCAATGTGCTAATCTATTGCAGATTTGCCTATCCCAGCTCCTTTTGAAATGGAAAGACTCTTTCCTTGTACTTTGTGCAGTGGTACAGCGGGGTGTGCGCCTCGGGCACTGGTGCCACCCACCACATTCCTCACCCTGGCACATCTGCTCAGGACATGCCTGGCTGTCCTCAGGCAGTCTCCTGGCACGAGACTTGTCTGAAGCCTTGGACAGTAAGAGGTGGGGTGGCACAGGTCTAAGTCTGAAATACATTCTGAGGTACCTTAGGGAAGGAAAAAAGGAATGCTTGAGGAATCAGCTGTGGCATGTGGATTAGTTGAGCTAAATCACTTTTACACAGAGCTCTCCATTAGGGATACCACTGTAAAACATTACTTGCTTTTTGCTATTCACATAGGTAAATATTTTAATTAAAATTTGATATCTGATAAAATGCCAAAAATATGACTTCAGAAGGACTTCAACATGCAGGGTGGCAACTAGTTCCCTCAGTCAGAACTTCAAATTCCAACTTAGAGCAAAACTACTGCCTCAAAGCACTGAGTTTTAACATTTCACTTATTGCTCTAAAATGTGTATTTCACTGTGATACAACAGCACTGTATTATTAAGACTGACAAATAGGATCACAGCAAGCGACCTGCTTTAAGATTTGCTGTTTTGAAGAGTTTTCATACAGTTTAATACAAAAGCTTCATTTTTTAAAAATTAAACAAAACCCTGATAGAGAAGTCTTCAAATGGATTAATTTCTTATTCTTTCCACTTTATAATTGCACCCTATTGTGTGGTCCTACACATTCTTATGATTCAATGACAACAGAAAAGAATATAACTGCTGAGGATTAAAGCTGAAATTATACTACCACAGCTTCATTTTAGACTCCTTCTGTATGGCAGTATCCTATTGAAAAATAAAAAAATGAGAGGATTCAGGAATACTTTTCTGCAAAGTTAATTTAAAAATGCAAATAAGGGGGGATGTGGCAGAATGTTAGTTTACTTTATTTTTGTCATGTTGCTTGTTTGTATGCTCCAGAGAGTGTGGTAGCCACAGTGGAACTCCAGAGCTGTAGTGGAGAATGACTAGGTAATGGAGAAGGAAAGTGAGAATTCTGACAAGGCTATAAAAAGGGGAACAATCCATCAAAACCAGTTTCTAGAGGAAGATGTTTCAGATAACTAGCTGGTTGGGAAATCAAGAGCAAAAAGAAAGGTGATTAAGAAATACTAAAAAGATAAGTGACCATGGGGGAAGAAGGGAAGGGGGCTAAGAGCAACAAACAAAAGAGAAACACACCATAATTCTAAACACAGATGGAAGCTGTGCAAGGGACTACATTCAGTGGAGTGGAAAGATAACTCTGGTGAGAGGGATCTGTCAGAGATACAGACCTAATGGCTCTGTGCTTGCACACTGCACACAGCGGTGTTCAGGGAGTTTCAAGTGGGAAGGATAAATCAAACAGATAAAAACACATAAGGGAAGTTTGCTCAAAACCTACCATACAGATCCAGGAAGGCTGGAGAGACAAGGAGAACATCATTGCAGAGGGGAAAGGGGTTAAGAAAGGAGCAAAAGTTGATGCCAGAACATCACCAACTAAGTTCATGAGATACCAGTGCTGATAGAGAAGTCTTTGATGCTCGCTATAAGCCATTTTTCAAGGTTCTCAGAAAAAGCCATGCTCTTTGGTTTTCACCCAAGTTGTGTTAAAAGTTTTTGTTTATTGACTTGAAACCAAAGATTTTAGGACTTTGACATCAGCTGTGGTTTTTATATGTGACTTTAGGAAGACCTGGATCTGCCCTCACTTCATGCTCTGTTTTCTTGACAAACCATGCAAGTTGTTAATAAACTACTGTGTTAACTGTTCCAGAAAATCCATCTGAAGTTGCTGGATCACTGAATTATATATGGCTGAAGTTTTTTATTAAATTAATCCTTTCCGCTCTTCTGAACTTCCTGACACAATCAACTGACTTTTGGTACACAGGAAAGGACTTTGATAAGTACATTCCTATATATGGTGGGAAGCTGTATTTCTTCATGTATTTATAAAAATATATTTCCTCTTTTGTGAATGCACGAAGCCCAAAGCATAGTTTAAAATCATATAAGAATAAAAACCTGGAAGTCCATCAAAAAACATCAGGCCAAGCTGTTCCACAAAAACACCCCTGCCAATTTTTGTTACAGTTGACATGCCACAAGAGGGAGCATACAGCTTATGGAGAGCAGCAAGCTGTATTTTGGGAGGCTGAATTAGGAATTCTGTAGCAAGCCCAGCATCACTTGTGTTGTTCTTAAAGAGGGTTCTATGTTAACGCGCTATCGTTTTCAAACAGAAAATAGTTTTAGTCTTCATTATGGCTCTAGTCTCCTCCAGCCCTTCTGCCTCCACTTACTTTTGTCTGCTCCTTTCCTTCCTCTCACCAAGCACCCTGCACCACAGGCATGCAAATGCCTTTGGCACAAGGGATGGAGCGGAGGGAGCCTCCCAGTGAATGTGTGGCTGGTGGAATGGAAACCCATCCGGCTGCTGGCACACTCGTTTCAGTGGATTCTCTTTCATCCCTACTTTTTCACTTGTGTTGGAAGCCAAGCCACCGTGTGACTGTGCTCCCAGGGTGTGGGAGCATGGGAACCACTGGTGACAGAAGAGGGAGGTCCAGTGTCTGGTTTGGAAGAATTTCTTTCAAGTTATTAATTCCAATTGGAAAAATCAGCTACGGTTTTAAACAGTGCTATTTTCTCTTGGCTGACTGGCATATGGAAAACTTAATTTTATTGCCACCAAATTAAGAATAGAGGCTTGATTGTAAATGCTGCTTTTCTGAATAAAAGTAGTAAATACCCAGCTTTTCCCATATGACTTTCAAACTGCAGACTTCCTCTGAGAGCACCCTGTATTTTGACTACATTACCTTGTTTTGTAATTGCAAAATAACTGACTTTCTTGTAAAGGAACACTAAACACTGTTCAAAGATAATTAAAAGCTAGTTCAAGGATATGTCTGAGCCCTTAAAACAATTAAGACTTCAAAAGTAATGATGTAAAGAGATTATGGCTGTAAATAGGAGTTGACTTTGAGATGTATTCCTGAAAGCTTTTTGATTTGTTTGCTTGTGGATGTCACCGTGATGCACAGACTGAAGTTAACATACACACTTGGAGGCAGCAAAAAAATCACAAACCACATCCTCTACTGCATTACACATCTTTCCTGAAAGAATATTCTGAGGTGTTCACACACAGTGAGGAAGGAAATCATCTTTACAAACTAAGTGCATTTAAGCTATATCATGCCTGACACTTACAATTTATGTTTTCCCTTATGTCTAAAGTGCACAAAACTTCTTGTTCCAGCTGTTCTTTGATTAATTCCATGTCTCACAAGTCCTTTGCTGTTTTACAGGATATTAATGCACATGCATGTGTAACTGGTAAACCCATCAGCCAGGGTGGGATCCATGGACGTATATCTGCAACTGGTCGTGGTGTCTTCCATGGAATTGAAAATTTCATCAATGAAGCCTCATATATGAGCTTATTAGGAATGACTCCAGGATTTGGAGATAAAACATTCGCTGTTCAGGTAACTTTTTTCCTTGGACTGTAGGAAAAGAAGTAGTACACAGACTTTCAGTTGAGCTGTTTTTAAAAAAAGCTGTAGTAGCCCTTAAAAACAGAGAGCTTTAAAACTTCCAAGTTAACCTTTATTCTCAAATTCAGCATAGGTGTCCTTTATTTTGGACTGGTTTTTAATAAACTGAAATTTCAATTGCACGCCACAGGCACAAAGCCAAATCTCTGTAGTCTTTATGGTCTTATAAGCTGCAAACACCAAAATTATATACTGTTTTGGGAGTTCTTTAAACTAAGGCATAGCACACTTTTCAGTGAGCTGTGACACTGGCTTTACCTACAGAAAATTTTTTGAAATGTTTTACAGTAAAATATTTAAGGAGAGGAGGAATTGAGGGTTATGTTCTTGTTCCATTATGGAATAAGCAGTTGGAAAAATAGAAACTAAGACCTTATCCTAAATTTGTATGGTTGAATGTATGTTTTTGGTGTTCCTAAGACTCTGGGATTTATATAGTTGAATTTTTAAAGGGTTTGATAGTCAGTAGTATGCATTATAATTCCTAAAATTTCAAAGAAAGGAAATTTGTTCAACTTTAAACAGTATATTACTTGGAGGGTTTGAGGAACTGATTTGTTTTGTTGTTTTCAAAAAGTGCTTGTTAGAAATAGCAGAGTAATTGTAACCTCCAGGTTGTCCTCTGGTTAACCTGTGGGCTGCAACAAACATCTTTACCCTGCACAGGCCCAGCAGCACATTTGTCTCCCTGCACTTCAGCATTTTCATGCCTGGCAGAGGACTAACCAACAGGCACTTAAGCAAAACTTAGGCTGAAAACATGGCCATAAGAAAAGCAGAAAATTGTTGTAGGCAAATGAGCCTAGAGCATTTCAAAAAGACCTAAGGCATGACAGACTCTTCTATCAAGGTTTGCTTCTAACACATAAGCAAAAAGTATAATTGAAGCTATGTTATACAGGAATCAATTATTCAGTTTTTTTTCAGCCCAGAATCGTATGACAAGCTTTCAACATCAATCATATAACTTTTTGGTCTGCTACATGTATTCTTTTCCTTCCAGAACATCAGCATTCTGGAAGTAAAGGAACTTAATGGCCTGGAATTAAGTCAGTAGTCATACAAAAATCTGCTGTCATGAAGTACATACACAGAGTGTTCCCAAGTTGATAAACATCATAGTTTTGAGAATTTCTTAGTAGCATTACCTCTTCCTTTCTATATTTCCAGTATAAAACATTTACCACAACTGTACCTTGCTGGCTACAGTGCATAATTTCTGCAATGATATTCAGACAAGAATCTAATGTATGTAGATTTCTTCCATCTAAACACATCATCTAATGGCAAGGTGTGTCAGTAGATAAATAGATAAATAAAAATAAATAGATAAAGAACTATTTAAAACTGTATAAGTCTTAGTAGTAGCCATCATTTTAGCTGGAGGGTTAACTACTTTTCCCTTTCTCTTTCCACCTTCAGGGATTTGGTAACGTGGGCTTGCATTCTATGAGATATTTGCATCGTTTTGGTGCAAAATGCGTCGCTGTTGGAGAGTTTAATGGTTCCATCTGGAATCCTGATGGGATTGACCCAAAGGAACTAGAAGATTTCAAATTGGTATGAAACTTAGCTGAGCAAAGAAAGTTTCATTTTTGCCAGCTTTGCAAGTACACAGAATGACTGATGACTGTTGACTCGCATGTTGCGAATAGTCCTTACAAAGTGGCTTAGAAATGTTGATTCTTCTGACTTTCCTTCTTATCCTCAACAAGAATGCAAATGCAGGTGGTACCCTTTTTACCCTTTGACCTGTCTCTCAAAAAAATGTCTGTATGTGTGCAGGCTAATTACTTTGTTTTCAGAATTGGAATTATTATTATATTGCCTTTCTCCTGCCTAAACTAGGAAGGATGTCTCAAGGACCAGGGCAAGGAGGTTTCCTGAAGGATTCCTTACTGAGAATCACAAGCACATGGTCTTTTAAAATGTACAAAGTGTACTTTCGCTGTTTCTCACGTATTGGATGTTTTTGAAAGAACTAAAGCCTGTCTGGCAGTGTGACTTGAATGTGTAGTTCATAATGAAAACTGGATGTGGTCTTTTTATTTCAGTTTCCAAGTGAAGCAGACTTGAGGGGACAGTTCACAGGCACTACAATACAAACTTCTGCTTAAACTTTCTTAGGGGCTTATTTGATGTGTCTTTTATATAGGGAATATTTGAATTTCTTTATCACCCTGTTTCTCAAAAGAATGAAGATTCTATCACTAAACAAAGGCTATCATTGTAATACTGAATTTTAAAAACCACTTATCTTATGTGATGCAACTTATCCTGGGTGTAGCAGACTAGTGAGTCATTTCTGTTGTTTGAAATCATTTTTAAGAACTGAGAGGGACCTTTCTTTTTCAGTGTCTTTATGCATAGAGCCGTTATGCTTCAGTCTTGGGAACTGTGTTCCTGAAGCTTTGTTGCTTGCTTTTTATGTCTAAGTAAGGATAGGAATTATGTTATGTGCTGTCCCTCTAGTACTGTTGCTTCTCCCTTTCCTCTCTCTGAAAGTCAGAAGGGAAGAAATTCATATGAGTGCACAACACACTAAAACCACTGTG
The DNA here is from genome assembly GCF_001522545.3 of Parus major. Classification (NCBI taxonomy): domain Eukaryota; kingdom Metazoa; phylum Chordata; class Aves; order Passeriformes; family Paridae; genus Parus; species Parus major. The sequence continues at coordinate 7,699,969 of NC_031775.1, read as the reverse complement.
GTTTGTTTTCTTCACATAGCAACACGGGACAATCATGGGCTTCCCTAAAGCAAAGCCACTTGAGGGCAGCATTCTGGAAACAGACTGTGACATTCTCATCCCTGCTGCCAGCGAGAAGCAGTTGACCAAGGCCAACGCACACAAGGTTAAAGCAAAAGTAAGTCAAAGAGTTCAAATGGAAATTAAAACTAGAGATGGTCTATTTAAATACTAATATTCTATAATCAGCATATATAAACTATAAACTAACCCAAATCTGTACCTCTAAGTTACTCTGTGCTGTGATTTCTTTCAGATTATTGCTGAAGGTGCCAATGGGCCTACAACTCCCGAAGCTGACAAAATCTTCTTGGAGAGGAATATCATGGTTATCCCTGTAAGGTTCTATCATGACCTTTGAGTTTCATTGGAACATTGAAAAATGTTCAAAAGGAACATTTTTGTGAAGAGTAGCAAGATGCTAGTTATTGAAGGCTTTTATTAATGGCCATTCATTCTCACAAGAGTGGTTTTTAAAAATAGATGTCTAGGAAGTGGGTGTCAATGTTCCTGAAGAATGATAATATTTATTAAAGACCTCATTACAATTGTAAATGACCAAAATGGCCGTGATTATTAGCTGACATTTGCTCAATCAAAATGTGCATTAAACACAGGAAGAAGGGAGAGTAAATATTTTGATCACTTTGTAGACATGGTGAGTCTGGGTGAAGCTCTGACAGAACTGTGTACTGCAGAGTGTATAGAATATGTCTAGTGATAATTTGAAAGAATAAGACCTATCCAGCTATAATGACAATTTTTTCACAGAGAAAGGGTGTCCTGATCAAATGATCTTGCTAGATAGAATAGCTGATCTTCAGCCTTTGCTCACTGAGATGGCCTAAGAATGCTCTAATTTTCTTAAACATTTGTGCTAAAATAGAAGTCTGTCAAGTGCACCTGAACTTGATGTGTTCTAAAGTCACAATAGAAGTGAATCAGTAGATTTAAATCAGTAGAAGTAATCCCTAAACTGAAGAAGAGTGTGTTGTCCTGTAAGAGTAAGAAGTGGATTGTCTTCTGTACTACAGTTTAAAATGGTGCCTCATACATAATACTGCTTGCTTTTGCAGAGTATGATAGCACTGTCTTTGTCACATGGTCACAATTCAAAATATTTATTCTTCCTGTGCAGGACCTTTACCTGAATGCTGGTGGTGTAACAGTATCCTACTTTGAATGGCTGAAAAACTTGAACCACGTCAGTTATGGCCGTTTGACTTTCAAATATGAAAGAGATTCAAACTACCACTTGCTCAGTAAGTGCTCACTTCTGCTTCCAAGGACTGTTTAATTAATGGACTGGACCAGCAAACACCAAATGTGGGATAAATGAAAATAAAACTCTTAAATTCACCACAATTTCCCCAGAAGTCTGTAATTGCTGCTTACTAAAGAATAGAAAAGGTTTTATAGGTTAACTGATCTGCAACTCTAATGAATTAAGTTAAATGCATACTTTTTTGATAATCTTTTAATTCTTCCCTCAGTTTTGTAAAATAGTAAAGTCAAGGCACTTAAGTGAAATATTTATTACTTCTTAATAAATGTCTTTCAGCTGTACACTTTGTATTTAGGAAGCATTCAAAGTTCAAGTGGGTGCCATTGTTCTGCACATACAACAATAAAGGATTTCTATAAAGGCCAATAATATAATAGAGACAGGCACTGGAAAAACCTGCTTATGGCTCATAACTCCACTTATGGTCATTCTGTGCTGCCTGCTTTCTGGGAAACAATAACAATTACATGAAGAGAGGAAGCTCAGTGAAGAAGAACTGGAGGATGTTGCTCTATTTTAAACAATACTCCATAGAAAACCTGAGAATCTTGAGACACTGGGCTTGACAAAACATACACCTGCATAGTTTTTAATATAAACCTTTCTCAAAAATCATACATTGTAAGGTGTTTCTAAGGTAGTGGAGAGTTACAGCAATTCTCACTTAAATCTTTTTCTTAACTTTGTGATTGTGTCATCTCAAATGCTGTTTGTTGCTGTTTAGGAATTTCAGAATTTCAAGAACTAAGATGAAATAAATATCAATGAAAATACCAAAGCACTGCTCATGTCCTAAGGAAAAAAAAAATCCTAAAATTTCACATTTGTTAGTTACCTTGCATCTAAATTTATTTATTTATTTGTTTGTTTGTTTGTTTATTTTTAGTGTCTGTCCAGGAAAGCTTGGAAAGAAAATTTGGGAAACATGGGGGAACTATTCCAGTTGTGCCTACAGCAGAATTTCAAGACAGGATATCAGTAAGTCATTGCTGCTGGGTTTTTTACTGTTAGGGGAGCTGTACTCTGATATTATAACTGAAATCTAAATGTTACCGTAGTAGCTATCATGGAGCATTTCCCCAAGCAAATCATTAGTACATAATTAGCCTGATGGCCAAACAAAGCAAGCAAGCAAATGATCTGAACTGCTCCAGAATATTGGAAATAAGCTATTTTTGGTTTTTTTTTTTTTCTTCAGCCCATAAAAAATACTTCCAGTACTGTAAAAAAGCAAATTTTAATACAGATGCTTTTTGTATTTTGGAGCTCTTGTTGATATAGTTTGCCTGGTTTTCCAAAAAACTTTGAACAAGATATCACACCACAGACAGCTTGATGTTTCTGTAACTCCAGAATAACAGCTGGGTGAAAAACTTTAATTTGTTCCTTTAAGAGTGAATCAACAGACAAAGAAATGTCAGGCAAAATTCATTGCTATTTATTGTGTAGCAGTACATGGTGGGGAAATTGCCACATGAACTGATGGGTTGTGAGCTCATTCATTTGCATTTAAAAAGAAATTTGGAAGTGATGACAAAATACAAGCATAGAGATCTATAGTAATCAATAAGCAAATCCATCATTAGAAATTTTTCTGAATTTTTTTTTTTAAATTCTTCATTTCTTTTTTCTCTTGATTCTGCTGCTGTGCTTCTTCTGCACTTTTTTTTCATTCCTGGGTTTCTCAGTCTCCTCTGAGCTGAACTTCTTAGGGATGCTACTTCACAGAGAGTCCTGCTTATTATAGTTCTCTGAGTCAGGACAAAAACTCCAAAGCCTGTTAGGATCTTGTTTCTAGTGTTTATTAGGATGTTATCACAAAACTTGGCAGGTCCCTCCAGACTTTCTGCACAAGCTCAGTTCACTGCAACTTGGCTCATTTCTTTCTGATGGTACAAAATGGCCTCGTGGCTCACTTTGGCTTTTAAGGCACAAAATGGTCCTGAACTACAGTTTTTTTATCTTTATACTCATTCTTATCCAATTAACAGTAGACACATACATTATTTTTCTTAATGACCCAATGACCCATCACCTGTGTACTGCATCGTGACATTTTTTATCCAATCACCTACTATTACCCAAAAACTTCTAGAAGAAGAGCATGAAGAAGATAGAAGAAGGAAAAGAAACAACATTCTAAATCCTCCATCTTGTCTTCTGCATTCTAAACTATTTTAAACTCTAAACTTTTTCACCCAGTGACTTAAGAAAACTCTCTAATCTATACACTCACACTTCTAGCTTTTCTATTTAACTTTAACAGTTTTTTTCATGTATCACTATGAAAACGTGCTCATAAATTTCATGTTATGTGAAATTCAGTGTTCTTCTGGATCTCAGAGCTAGGTATCAGAAACAAGGGCAAACACTCTGTGTTTCAGACTCCAGCAAAAGGGTAAGACTGGCTAATGATGCTACCATATGAATTCAGGGTGTGCTGCCTTCTGAATACTGTATGCAGGTTAAGTCTCTGAATCTTCGAACACTGGAAGTGTAGAAAAAGTTCAGAGCAAGGTCACAAGGATAGATAAAAGTACAGGAGCTTCTCCAGCATGGAACAATGAACCAACCTAGGTACTACTAGCCTGAAGGAGGCCTGAGGTGGAGACAGTGATCTGTAGAATGAGGGATATGAAAAGAGGTGGGTATGGATAGATTGTTCACTGCAGGGAATACTGGAAGAGACTGAGATGTGTTCCAACAAAACCAGCACAGTGAGGTGCAGAATGAGGAATAAGGAGATGGTTCCTAGAAGAGCAGACAGTTCAGGTGTGCAATACTCTGCCAAGGGGTACATGGAAACTAAAAGCATTGGTTGGTTTGGTTTATAAACTCAAATTCAGGAGGAGGAGGGACAAATGAAGAGGGGAAAAAGGTCAAGTTGTGGAAAACATTAAACCATGCTTCCTCAGGAATAAATCAGGGGAAGTGCATATTAACTTGGACTACAGCCAGATGATAGCAATAGACTTTAGCCTGATCCAGAATGGTACATATTATACATGTTAGACCACGTGAGTAGCATGTGTGATGGGTTCTCTGGCTTAAAGCAAATGCTGGAGTTCTTAAGCATAAGCCATAGAAACTGGTCTTGTACTTTCTGCTTCCAGACCAAATTAGTATTTGAGGGAAAGCAAGTGTTTTGTCAAGATGTCAAATTATTAGTAAATTACAGCAATCAGGATGGTGGAACATTGAACCTGTAATGAGTCATCCTAATTCTTCAACTGCTTATTGTTCTGTGTATTTAAAATTTTAATGGGAATAAAGATGTGGAGTTGCTGAGGGCTAATATAATGTGGAGTACATGAATTTGGGATCTATGCCCTTCCTAAAACCTGTCTTCAAAAAACAATTGCAATAGGTTGTTGACTCTTGGAAACTTTTTTGTTGAATATCTACTGTGTGGTCTGAAGGCTGAAAACAGTAATTACTACATCAGTAGATAATGGTAGCAGCATGCTTCTAAAAGCTAGTCTCATAAAAGTCTTCAGTGCTTACATCTGATGTTTTAGAATTGAATTATCCATAGAAACTCAGTAAAGGCTATTTAGATTCTTCACCCATCACTACAAGAGTATGAGTGAGCAAGCTTCAGTAATTAGGGAATCCAACATGTCATTGGCCCCAGCACACAACTAGGACCTTTTTGTATCTTGGATTAAACCTTCATTTTACTCTCTGTTGTTGCAGGGTGCATCTGAGAAAGATATTGTGCACTCTGGGTTGGCTTACACGATGGAACGTTCTGCCCGGGTAAATACTGCATAACCATATATACTTACTTGGAAAAAAACTCACATGACTTTGGGACAGTTTTTTTAATAGGTTGTACAGAATTTCTTTGCAATTAAAGGAGTAGATAAATAGTACATGATTAATGGAAGTCAGAGTATGAAGAATTTCTGCTCTGTGCCATCATGACCAACTTTAACTGGGTATAATAAACTGTAGAGATTATTCTGGTAGAAGCTGTAGTAAGTAGAAACTTTTTAGTTGTCCTCTTGTACCTGGCTAATCTGGGACATGTACATAAGCGTGCTTTAATTCACCATTAACAGTTTTAGATTAATTTCTCTATGCTGTATGTTTAATTAGTGGGACAAAGGCTACTTGAAACATCTCATCTCTCCCTATCATGAAGAGTGGTAATATAGTAACCTGGGAAAGATGTTCTTCCCTTTCAGTTCTCAGTTGTAAGGGGAATTGAGAAATTTCATCCATAAAGGATCAGAGCTCTGATAACAATCTAGCAGATCCTCTTACTCCTTACTTGGATCCAACAAGCAAAATTGTTGAGCTATTATGGAGAAACTTGAAGAAACTACATGTAACTTTTTCTGTTTCAGCAAATCATGCGTACTGCCATGACATACAACCTGGGTCTGGACCTGAGAACAGCTGCCTATGTCAATGCAATTGAGAAAGTCTTCAAAGTGTACAATGAGGCTGGTTTGACCTTTACATAAACAGGCCATGACCGCTCCTTGTTGTATCCCACCCCTCGCTGTTAATGTACCCTCTTCTTGAGAAAGCTTATCACAAGTTTACATGTAACCACAAAATTTCTTTTCTTCTGATATTATAGTGGATTCTATTCTCAATTAGTTTCAGTTCCAAACTAGTCTTTTTTACAATAAAAATCCATGGATTAGGAAATTGTATACAAGTATGTATCTGAAGATAACAGTTCATCTGCACTTGTGGGGGCCATTCTGGGTGTTTCGCCTACAAAACAAAATGGTACATTTTATGTATGAAAGAGTGGTCTTGCCACCTGAGCCACTTCTCAGACTTCAGATCAGATACTGTACTATATGAGCACTTAGCTCATTATTACTTCATGCACTTTTGTTTAATGACATAATTTTGGCTTCAGCACTTTCAGTAAGGCCTTGTATGATCAATGCTGTGGCATTGTCAAAGGAAGAATGGGCCTCCAGCAGGGATTAACTTTGATAGGAGTCTAGTTTTTATTTGTAGTAAAGCTTCAGGCCTGATTCTCTTAAGGCAATATTTTTTCTTTAACTGTGCTACTGTTACAGGACTGCCTTTCCTCGCTGGTTCAAACTAGTTTGACTATCATCATGACATTTGTAGCGCTGACAGACTAATATTTTTATAAGCTGAAACTATTGAGCAACTCTAGTTATGTTTTTAATCAAGTATCTACATAACTATTCTGACTATAGGTTGTTTCCTTTTTTTTTAAGAAAGGGATATTCTCAATTTGGTAAGCAATCATACTTAGGTTTTTTGGAATTCTTTTTCAGTCTTTTCCTTTCAGAGGCTTTCTGAAAATTAAATACTGCCTCAGTGAACAACTAGAGTGCAACTGAACCCAGAAATCATTGGCCAAACCACAGAGGAGCTAGAATGCTGCTATAAACTTAATTCACTGTCTTAACACACACAGCCTTTTTTTTTTTTTTTTGTCATCTTGAGGTCTTGAAAGTTTTGAACATAAAGTACAACAAAATGGACCTCAACAAAATATCGGATCAAGCACAGTTTTTGAAGTGTAAGGCTTTTGTCCCTTGGAGTCCCCTTGAAGTGCCAGATGTTATTTATGTAATGAATATGAATGTTTTTTTAAAAAAGACAATTAGTCCCTCCCAGAAACTCATGCTTTTTCCTAACTACTTTGTAACTGCATGACATAACCTGGAGAGAGAGCAGTTATTAAAAAAAAGTTGACCTTTCCAAACCTACTATGCTGGTGTATTACTGTTTTCTTTTTCATGCAATAGGTTTCTGTAGCTACAATCTGCAGCTCTTCAAAGTACACATGGTCTATTCATTACCTGACCACTACTAAAATACTGTCCCTGAATTATCTTAAGGGGCTCACTAATATGGATCTTTGTCTCCTGAACTTGCCTGTCAGCAAGATTTTGAAGTTGCATATATTTAGTAAATCATTTCAGGTCTTTTTAGCTTGTCCTCTAAAATTTGTGTGAAGAGCTATTTAGTAGTTAGCATGGAGCAATAAACCTGTGTGAGGTGTTTTAATTAGTTGCTTGCTCCATCACGTATGCTGGCATCTAGGGTTGTAAAACTACTACAGATTAAATAAGTGCAGCATATATATATATATATATATATATGTGTATATGTGTATATATATGTATATACATACTGATACTATTTTAAAAAAATATGAACCCTTGGAGTTTGAGAATAATTGTGATCAAGGTATGAATCTCTAAACACAAGATCTATATCCTGGATCATATCCTTCAGTGCTGATTTTACATAAACCATTATAAAGTAAAACAAAATTATGACTTTAACAATTCAGCTCTGAAAAATTGTACCCAAAATGTGAGAGCTGAAAGCTCACAAAGAAACAGCTGAATTATAAAAAACTAGAAATAATCTTAAAAGCAGTGTTGCATTATCTAGCAGCAATTCCATTTAGCGCAAAATTCTTACTGTTGTTCTCCCTCCCCTGCTTAATTTCCTCTGTAGCTAGTAAAGCAGCCCTAATTTGGCTGAGCAGACTTGACAAATGGGACCCTTTCAGTGCTGGAGCATACAGAAAGCTGCCATAGAGAGCTAACTGGGATATCTTCTATCTCCTACCAACTTGGAAGGGAAAAAAAGCCAAAGTCTGCACTATGCCTGTATTCCCTGGTTCACTGGCATCCTCTGTTCTTGTGTACACACACATTAACACTTATTTTCTGAGGATATCTTGAAATAGAAGCAGACTTACCACCTGGCAGGATTGTACTAAACCCAGAGATGTGCCCTTATGGTTCACTGGATCTCTACTCAGCAGCTTGACTGCGGTAGTTACTGACCTCTTGTTAAACAGTCAGTGTTGGAGACATGAATCCAAGCACTTCCAAGGGTGGGTGTAACAACAACTTAAGGTATTTTCAAAGAATTGAGATCCTTGAGAGACAAATGCTTGGAGGCTGACTTAAGAGTATGTCAGCTGATTTGTCCTTTTTAGTTTAACACAAGAACCAAATCCTTATCAGTGATTCCAGACTTCTTGTGATAGCCTACTCTGAAATAATCTTGTACCAGTTCTGAGCATTGTTGACCTTAGGCCTAATGTGATCAGTTAAGAAAAAAAAAGAGTCCCATGTTTCTTACCACATTTTGTGCACGTTCCTTTCAACACCTAGCAACAACAGAGAGAAGAAAGTAGCACAATTTTGTACGGTTTCTATGAGTTAATGTGATTTTAGGGGTTTGAGTACAAAGCAGCTCTAGCCTTTTCCCAGCCCAAGCCACAGTTGAAGAAAGCAATCACTCTCTGGGATGCATGTTATAAATACTGGGTTTTTTTACTAAAACTGTAATTTCAGTTAGGTGTTGGACCCTCCTTACATATAACGTACACACACACAAGTCTTATCTGCCAGCTAATAACCTTATCACTGCTTGTATTCACTTAGATGCCACTGGACATTTACTAAGAAACCTGCTGGCAGTGAGCCAGTCAGGACCTGAATTTAGGTCTGAACACAGATTTGTGACTGCTCTGAACCACACCTAGAGCAAAGCGCATCCTTGACAGGTGTTTGCAACCTCTCATTCAGCACTAATACTGCTTAGGTCCATAGTTTGTTTTCAAAGGCAGCTCAGCAAGTACTCTAAAGCTGCAAGTGAATCACATAAGGATGACAACCACAGTGCTCAGGGTCATATACCAGCTGCAAACTACTAAATGCAAAATGTTTCTATTATACAGAAGAGCAAGCAGAATGATGATTTTTTTTATCCCAGCAAAGAACTCAGTACTACACCTGTTTTTCATTGATGGCAACTGTCACCATCATGAAGAAGTGTCAAAGCAATGGAAATTCTTGCTGTGATTTCAAGATGCTGGGTAAGTAACTTCTAAATTATTGTTACTAATTGAGAAGATTGTAGTATCAGATTCTAAGATTTCATTTTAAGTTCATATGCACAGAGGGTTCCTGGCTTTTGAGGATTTTTTCTGGTTGTTCATGAGTTACTCAAAATTACCTGGTTCTGATTCTTTCAGCTGCTGTCCCTGTGAGGGTTTAACAGGAGCCCTGCAGACATGGTCAGTGCCCCCTCTGTGGCACAGGGTGGCTGCCTTGCCTGTCGTGCCTGTGCTCTGCTGGCAGCAGTGCAACCTCCTGCTGCTGGCACTGGCTCTGAGTGTCACAGTGCTGCTCTACAGCAGTCACATACACCTCAAACATACTTGAGCCTTCCTCAACACAGGCGCTAACTGAGATTTTAACAGTAAGATCAGAAGAACAAGGAAATGCAGAGGTTCTTACCTTGTCTGGAGAGGGCTGTTGGGTGCTTAGCTTGTGAGACTTGCACACACACACACGCACAAAATCAGAATTTAGGCTCAGTGACAGAATGGGAGACCAGCTCTGAAGTGCTTGGCTTTACATGCTGCCCACTTTAAGCCAGCCCTTACCCCACCAAAAAAAAACAAACCCAAACAAAAAAACATCTTTGCATTAGTAGCTTGGCACAGCTCTAGCTGCCTGCTCTGTGCAGTAATCCAGTCTTTCTAGACCACTGATTGTAAATGTATTTTTATATGTGTAACCAGAGAAATACATGCAAGACAGACAGAGTTAAGTAATGTCTTTATTTAAGAGTTTTTGTAGTAGAAACTTGTTTCCAAAAATTTCAGTGGCGATACATGTTGATCTTTATTGTCCAAAGCTTTTGCCCCATGAAGTTGCTTGGTTTGCTACATTTTTTACAGCTTTTTCACCAGTTTCAGCAACTTTGTAGACTTCATCAAGTGCTTTTAAAAGAGAAAAAACAAAAGTAACTGTAGCATCATTGCAACACCTTTCCCACCAGGTGTGGGACAATGACCAAGGCAGGGTTGGGGGCCCTATCTGTGATTTCACTGTTGTGACATTTTGAAATAAACACCAACCATACCTTTCTGACCAGCAGTCTTTGCCTGTTCTGCTGCTTGCTGCACAGTCTGGTTCACCGTGTCAACTGCAGTTAGGAGAAAAAAAGTCAATTAAGCAGTCTTTACCCTTCCCCTAATTTTAGCAGTCATATTTTCAAAGGGTTCCCTAAATGTTTCAGGGCTTGAAGATGAATAATTATTCCATAAGGATGGGCATCCTGATCTAGTGGTAGAGGTGCTATTAGGACTCTAGTTGCAGTTCCTCACCGTATCCATATATCTTATGGTATTGATGAAGATTATGGATGTAAATGTGGGACACCTAGACTGTCAAGAAACAACCCCTAGTAGAGAATTGGGTGCAATGAAACCTTCCTTTTACTTAGCCTGACTACAGTCTGCTGAGAGCAGTTTGATTGGTAAAGATTCTTTTACCAACTGCATAAACTGGTGCTCACTCTCTGAACTGGCATGGTGTACGAGCAGCACATGAAAAATGTAGTGATTAGTCTAATACTTTCTCTTGTACCTAAAGAAAATGTATTCTGTAAGAGACCAGAGTAGTTTTAAAGGCATGGAAAAGTTCAATAGAAAAGACATACTGAAAAATGAAGAACAAGAGAAGGTACTGTCTTAAAGGCCTGCAGCCTAGAAAATAGTGGTAAATATAAGTGGACTGGGAGTGTCTAAAACTTCAAAGGTCTCCAGGCTTGCATTGAATGTCTCTTCAACAGTGGTTTTTTTTAAGTGTCTTTTAAAAACCAGTGGCCTATTTCACCTTGAGCTTGTAGGACATTGTCTACTGCTTAAAAGACATGCTAGTTATCATTACATGCCATCTTTTGTTGCAGTTTCCTAATGTGAATGATGTTCACTGCTCATAAGGTGCAGCTAAAGAAAATACTTCCCATAGAGTCTTGGGTCACAGCCAAGTTCTTGACTCCTTTTAGGACCCATGGGATAGGTGCTAATTTTAGATACTTGAAAAGCCCAGTTGTGCCACTCTGTACTTGGCAATGGCTCACGGGACTGTGCCTTTGGGGCACGTGCAGGCACAACAAAAGTGGTTCAGAAACAGGGTAATTAGTAGTTGCAAAACCACCAGTTAGACAGTCTTTTTTTACTTGAAATCTGATATTAATCCCCCTTTATTTTCATTTGAATGGGGGTTTAGAGGGTACCTCTAGAATCCTTCCAGTCAGTGCAGTACTAACAGTGGTGTGATGAGTTCAGCATCATGTGCTGTGTATTTACAGCCTGACAGCAAGGTATGTGCCCATTGCACAGAAGTGGCCAAAGGCAGGCCAGTGCCCCTGTGTTCTTCCAGAATCCTACTCCAACTGGAAGAGCCATGCTGCAGTGCAGGACTTGCTGGGAAGATGTAGGGGAGGTTTCAGGCAAAGGGCTTCAGACTGATGATATCCAAAGCCCTGGTTCACCTTCAAGTGCTTGGGACACAGGGAAGGACTGCAGCTACTATTTATAAGCTTTGCTCTCAGAGTTTGTTGACTCCTAAACACTTAGTTCCATCAGCTGATTGAGATTAATACTCAGCTCCTCTGAAGATGACAAATATCCCTTTTAAAACATCCATATTGTCTTCTAGCATAGGAAACAGTAGATGTTTCTGCAATGTTAAAGAAGTGAGGAACATCAAAAAGCTGCCACAAAATGCTCATTTCTAGGACGACTGTATGGCAAAATCAGAAAGAAATCTTCATTTGAAAAATTGATGGTTCCCTTCCAATTGCCCACATCCTGGTGTTTATCTTTCATACTTCAGCATAAAAATAGCTGAATTAAGAATAAATCCAAATTCTTTGGAAAAGAAGATGGCTGTGGGATGGTTCATCCTTCATCTTCCTAGCAAAATGAACCGAGTCATGGTAATTAAGTAGCAGGTTTCCCACTTGCTTCATTGGGCACATAGCCCACAAGTAGTATTTCTACAGCATTTGAAGTCACAGGCAAGATAACTAGTTTTAAGAGTTTACCTAAATGTCATGTAAGGAAATATGAAACAGTGCTCACATACTAAGCACAAACACTTCAGGAATCTCAGCAGTGCAGGTCTCCATGTTAAAAGCACCACTAACAATGGTTATTTAACTTTGGGGCCAGTTCAGCAAAACTCTCTGCAGGAGTGAACTTGGCTCATGCCCTGAGCCCCAGCAACTGCACTTGTGCTCTCGGTGGGGTGCGTGACAGGGCTGGAGCACTGACATCAGGGCACTTAACTGCGCCTCTCTGGGCAGCACCGAGCGGATCAGAGCCCTCAGAGCTGATACTGTGCTGCTGTGGGACTTGTATTTGTCATGGCTGGTCATATTAGGAAGCAAAGCCCTAGATAAGCAGCGTCGCCTCCGCTCTCAGCTTTGTGCCGTCCTGTCATCAATGCATCATCTAGGCACCCACGCACTATGAGCCAGAATAGGAAAAGTTGTTGGAAACCCAGTAGTTAACATCAGACCATCACTTACTATAGTGTTAGAGGGCTTGGAGATTACTGGATGTGCTGACCCCACCCTTGAGGGCAGCATCTATGGAGTTCATGCCCCAGGGGCAGATTTGCTCCCAGCAACAGGGGTGGGAGCAGGGAAAATTAACACCCAAGGCACAGGAGGAAACAGCAATTTGTATTTACCTGCCACCTGTGCAGCACTTTCAGCTTGTTGCACAGCTTCTCCAGCGAGCTTCTTCCCAATCCCGAACATGGCTGTGCTCAGTCCTCTCTCCCCGGATGAGATGGGCGAGTGAATCCCTAAGTTCGGTTCTGTTACACTGTTCGGCAAAGTGCAGCTTTTTATAGACAAAGCAGGACTCCTCCCAGTAGTTAGAGGGCAAATGCAAACTGGAACAGGGAAAAGTCATGAGCCCTTGTTGGGTGATTAATATACCAGGCATAAAAGGGTGAAGAGACATTTATGTTTTTTATGCTTTCCTCCCCGGAGAGAGGGCGTGGATTCATCTGTAGAAGTTTTCCATAGCCCAGGAATGAAAGCTTTGTTTTTCCATATCGGGGAGTTGGTAAACAGTGTGCATGCCACAGCTGTCCTGACCAAAGGCTTCAGTGCCGCAGGGGGATATGCAGGCTGGCACAGCCCGTCGTGAACCGGGCACAAAAACGTTGCATTGTGAAACACTCTGCTGAAGAATTGCTTAAATCAACTCTGTCATTTCAAAACCTTACATAGAAAAGTATCCAGTTTCAGATGATTCTTGCCCACATTCTTTTGATCCCCAGTGGGACTTAAAAATCATGGTTATAAAAAGAAATGGGAGGCACTAACCCTGCTTTCTGAAGCGTCTGATGAAATCTTTATTGTGTTAGAGAAGGCATAATTTTGTGGTGTGTCATAATTAATATTTTAACCTCTTATTTCCGTGGTCTGACTCAGGAGAGTAGGTTTGTGTCCTTCCCCACTGTCCCCACAGCAGTCACTTTGTAGGACCCAGCACAGCCTCCACAGCGTCAGGCATCAGCAACAGCTGGTGGGTTTCAGGCAGGCTCACTCCAGCTGCCAAAAAACTTGAGCTGCCCAGCCTCGTCCCCCCAGCTGTAGCCAGTGGGATGGGATGTGCAGGATGCAGGCTGCTGAGCATGTGGCCCCCACAGCACCCTTCTTCCTCTCACAGGGTGCCTTTATGTTGTCCAGCCACACAGGAGCTGACCTCACCCCAAAACACTAAGATTACTTTTTTCTGGGATCACCAGCTTTCCAGCAGAGCTACTGTTGTGTTCTTTCACACATAACAGAGGGTTTCACTCTGTTGATCAAATAATTATTGCTGAAAACAGGGTGAAAATGCATAATCTACCTCAGAACAAAAGTTTATTTATCAAACTGTTCTTTATCCTACAGCTGCCACCACAGCAGCCGCCAGGAATGCATCTCTTGATGCCTGGCATGGCACTCCATGAACAACAGTTCCTCTGCAATGTCCCTTTCCAGCTTTACAGTGAAAGCTCTGTTTTCTTCCCACCACTGCAATTTTTTTACAGACCACAAAGTCCTATTTTATATCAATTAAATAGGATATAGAGTTCCTGAGGGTAGAGAGGGGGTTCCCTTTCCCCTCTTGTCTTCTGACAGCAGGGAAAGGATTATTCTCCATATCTGAAAGCAAATTCTATCAGAATATGCTCGCAAAAAAACCCAAAAAACAGAGGGAAAGTAACAATATTGTTACTAACAATATTAAGGTTGTTGACAAAGTTCAAAACAGACCTGCAATGCAAGAAAAAGAAACAAGCTCAGAAATATTTCAGATAACTCAGACCAGCATCTGACCAGTGGAAATCCTTTGCACAGCAGCCAAGCAGTAAAACGTACACACTGTTCCCAGTGACATCCTCAACTAGTCACAGCCAGCCTTGTTCACAGGAAATTGCAATTTCCTAGTCCTGTTCTGCTGCTGCTCCAGTTACTGATAGCAGAGACATGTGAAGAGCAAGACTCAGAGTCAGCAACAGGTTTGTGTATTTGCCGAGGTGCTTTTATATTATCACTGAGAGTACCCCTCCTCATCCTATCCTAATTCCAAAGTGAAGAATGGTTCCCACTCACACACACTCCAGTACCACAAATGCAGCTTTATTTTTTTAAAATCACCTTAGCTCATGAGCGACTTCCACAAGTGTGTACTGGTACAGCATCAGCACTGGCTTTCCAGTGAACATCAGCACAGAAATAAAATTAAAGCACCAACCCTAATTACATTACACCAATGCACTGCAGGTACATATTGAATTGTAACATGGGAGAGGAGAGAGTATGTGCCATCACAACACTCCCTACACACAGGTAAAGGTGAAGTTTGCCTCACGGAGTGAAAACACACAGCATTAAAATACACTGCACTTCTCAAATACAAAAAGGACCTATTTTCTCTCCCTACATATAGACCAAAGCCATGGGAAACCACGAGGAGATGCAGTTCCCTGCAGGCACCAGGCCTTAGCACGTATGCATTTAGACTGAGGTTAGCTTGCACTCATTGTCAGGGTTTCTGCCATCGCAGCAGCAGTCTCGGTAACTGCATTCCCCAACTCCAGCTCCTGTAATGGAGCCCCTGCACCACAGCCGCTACTTCTGCCCTGCTGGGCCCCTCTCCGTCCCCAGCACGTCCCGAGGAGTTCGGCTGGTTCCTGCGGGGGGGCTGCCGAGTGCGGGGCCCTGTGTGCAGGGCTCGTCCTGCGGGCGGCCCGGCCCGGCCCGGCCTCGCTCCCTCCCGGCCGCGCCGAGCCGGGCCCAGCCCGGGGCCGGCCATGCCGGGGCCTGGAGCTGCCGAGGCACAAACACAAACACTGCCTGAGCTCAGCCACCATCCCGCACGGGCAGACACACCGAGCTGCGGAGCAGAGACGAAGCCCGGCACCTTCGCCACGGGCACGGGCGGCAGGGCCCTCATCCCTCGGGCTCAAGCGCAGCCCCCACAACAGCAACACTCGCCTACCCTCGCAGCCGCCAAGCGTGCTCGGGTCCTACCTGCCCACCATGTCTGTGGTCAGCAGCTCCCCTGGGAATCCTCTCACAGCTCCTTTAAATCCTCCCAGCCTGCAGCCAGCACCGCTAGGCAGCCCCAGCCCCAGCACAGGAGGTTTTGAGTAAGGCCCTTATTTGCCAATCCTCATGGGGTTTTGATGAAGGGTTCATCTGTGTGATCGGTGGGAAATGTACTTCAAATGTGAAAGGACATGAAAGACAACTTGTCCTGTAGGCAGGAAACCCCACTGCTGCCAGGGGCCTTGGGGGCAGACAGTGCTGATAGCCCCAAAAGGGAGCTAGACAACATTGTTCATAACCAGAGACTTCAAGGAGTGGCTAGGATATCCTCTCCAGCATTGCTAATGCAGCAATCATGGTTACCTGGGAGGTGGTGCCAAGAGGGGCCCAGTTTGCCACATGTCCTGTTGCTGCCCTCTGCTGCTGCTCCCCTTTGGGGAGGAGAGAGCCTGAGTGGGGCCACCTGATACTGTTTGAGGCCTGGTGAAATGGCATAACCCAGGCAGAGTGTGCAGCCTGCACAGCAGCTCCAACTCCAGGACATCCCAGTGGCACATGGGCTACAGCATCCAACATACCAACAGTTTATTCATCTCCAGGTTTCTTGGCATTACTTTGCCACATGACAGGAAACTACAGCTGCAAAGACAGGTTTCAGAGAGCTTGGATTCTTGATAATCTTTAGACCATTAATCACAGTATTCACCCACGAGGAGGATAAAAATCTGGTAAAATCTGTGCCTGCCCCCGATGCCCCTGGCCTGTTGAGCTGTGAAGAGGAGATGGAGAGGGCTGTTTGCCTCTCAGCCACCCTAGGAAGGTCTCTGGGGCATTGGAGTAGGGCATGGAGCAGAGGTGCTTGGGCTTGGCAGCCCAGCCAGGCTGAAACACAAATCCCCTTTGCTCAGCATTTCACAGCTTAGGCAGCTGCAGGCACGCCCAGCACCAAGTATAAGGAAGTTTGAGAACTCCAGTGTTAGATAACTTCACGTGTCTGGGGCTGATGGCACAGGAGCTACTAAGAGCTCTAGGGATCTCTGCTTTACTTTTACAGAACATCTGAAGGCTTCGGTTGGGATGGGAAGATGCAGTCCTGGGTTGGGTCATGGGTCCCTGTGTGATGCATGAGCAAGAGAGCGCCCCAAATACTTCCAGACCAAAGAGCACTGTGATTAAGGCACCTTACTTGTAGTGCAAAGTGCTTAAGTTTAGACCTGGAAACACTTGCCAGCAAGTGACTCAGACTCACGGGTGCCCATGGCACAGCGTGCACCCTCAGGACAAAAGAGATGTGAAATACTCCGATCAGGCTCCTGAAGCAACAAGGGCATCCCTGCACTGGGGACCAGGAGTCAGGAACTGCCTCTGGGTGCCCCCTGGCTGGATGGATAAGGTGATTTCTACTCTCTCAACTCAGTGGGTGACCTCCAGTAGTCCCTCCAGCCAGGCTGTCCAGTCCCTACCCTGACAGCACTGCTGCCAACACTGGGCCAGAGCAGTGGGAACTGACAACTGTGTAGTTTTACTGAAGACAACTGGAATAAGGGGGTATCAAACTGCACATCAGGAGTCAGGGCTGTGTTCCCCATGAACAAAGCAGGAGGAATAGTGTGTGTCATGCAAGGGGACAACAGGCTTTACTGGTGAAAATACCTGCAAATACAAATTTTTTGGTAATATTGAAGTGATTTTCAGGCAAAAAAAAAAGGTGTGATGGAGAGTGGTGTATGGGTCATGATCATACACAAACACAGCATTGGTTTCTGAAATGCTGAGCCTAAAGAGCTCAGTCTCCAAAGATTTCACCGTTAGGGAGGCAACCATGAAAAGTACTAAATAATAAAGTACTATTGGGGGTTGTCCAGTAACTGAGAGTGTAATAGTCTAATGCTTTTTCTGTGAGCTTGTACTTGGGTAAATATTTAGGCTTTTAAAGCTTTAAATGACAGAAGCTGTTGCATAGGGGCACTGTGCAGAGCCCTGGACTATATTTACTCACAGATGGTCTATTACTTATAAAGTCCTGTAAAGGCTTTTCTGTTCATGCAGTCCTTGTGCAGATTGCAGACAAGGGTGGTCTTTGGGTTCAGCAATGAGCCAGGCTCTCTTTGGACCAAATTCACAAAGATTGGCTTCTGAAAAAGCCCTGGACAACCACAGCTCTTGGTCAAGAAGTGCAGGACTGATACCTCAGACAGGCCTGGACTGCCCTGTTTCATTGCAGTCAGATGGTTTTGGTCATACTTTGGTTTTCTTTTGTAAGACACAAATTAGATTCCTACTGTAACAGGCTGGTAAGGCTTCAAAGCAAGAGAGGAAAAAAAAAAAAAAAGAAAGGAAAAAAAAGAAAAGAAATATTGCCTAGCAATGAGAAACACCCAGAGGCCAGATAAGAGCACTTACTGTGAATAAGTGGGTATTAGTGCCTTCTGTTGACAGAGGCAGCACTAAGAGGGCATTCTGTCTGGCTGCACAACCTCTGATTGCCCAGCAAGCAGCAAGCTCAAATAAATATTTCCATCTCCTAGGCAAGAAGATTGCCCTCTTGCCTGTGTGGCAACGGCTCCGTCCCTGCACAGGCCATGGCTGGCCGGGGCTGCCTCGGAGCAGCCACACGAGCTGCACACAAACCTCAGCTCAGGCGTGGCTGGAGCGAGAGCCGAGCACCCTCGGGCATCTCTCGCACCTCTGCTGCCACTCGGCTTCGGCAGCAGCGCCCCAAGCGAGCGCGGGGGTAAAGACGCCGGGGTTTGCCCCCAGGAGATTCAACAGATGTGCAGTGGATAATGGAAACAAGACGTTTAGATGGGCACCAGACGTGTAGGAGAAAGGAGAAGGGGTGGACACCACTACTCCGTTCACCCACGACACCACAGGGCTCCTCTGCAGTGTGGGGCTGTTGGCTTCTATCTGTCTGCCAGACTGCAGAAGGGCTCAGTATTCCCCTTCTTACAGTGACCTCACAGGGCTTTGCATCAGAGAGCAAAAGAGTTTAGCAAGACACTGTGTGATCCTTCACTAAAAAGCCCCAGCAAAATAACGAGATTAAATAACAAGACGATCTGAGTAGTGGAAATCTTACAAACCTTTATTTATCTTTATCTAAAAATGCAGAGGATGGGAACAAACAACTGACAAGACATATAACCCCAGCTTAAGTTTTGATTATTGGAAGAAGACTCAGTTTCATCACATGACTATTCTAGTGTCCTAATTATGAACAGTTTCACTGGCTTTGTAAATACACTCAGCAAATGTGGCAATAATCACTGAGCTGTTGTAAGAGCAGGGGAACAGCATTGCTGAAACCTTTTGAGCCACGTTGACAATTGTGAGCAATGGTGCTAAAAGATGTAATTTTTCTATGCAAAGGATGAGGGGGACCTTCTGCCTTAAAAATTTGTATTTGAAGAGAACAAAATTATCCAGATATCAAACAGCTTTCATTTTTCTACACAAAGAAGTAGCTAATAGCAGACCAAAGAGATTTATACAATCAGTACAGTTGACTTGAATTAGCATCATTTTTTAAATCCACATTTTTTCCCGAAGCCAGACATTGCTTCTGCAGCCTGTCCAGCCACCTTTTCTACTCCATCTTGTGCTGTCTTGGAAGCCTTGTCAAAAGCTGCAAGAGAGGGAAAAAGATAAACAGAAAGTTGGAAAAATGCAACATGGTTTAGTACTTATGATAGAAGAAAGGTGTTAAAATGACTAGACTACAAAAAAAGAGTGATATATCTGGAAAAAAAAGATTTTGGACATTTTGCTGCTTCTCCATCTAACATTAACAGGTGCCCAAGCCTGCCCTTCTTGTTACATCCATGGAGCTGTGAAAGGTGTCGGCTTTTAGGGGATACTGCCAGTGCATTTTAGCTTTCATGAAATATTTTAGACCCCAAAATTGCTAATTCTCCCCTCATACTTGAATATTATTAAATCATTAAAAATAAAAAGAATCAGCCTAGTTTTTAGTTTAGCTTGGTCCCAGCCTCCAGCTGCAAGATGCCAACACTTTCTAGACAGCAACTTTTCACCTGCAGGATCTGTAATGTTCAACCCCAGCTGCTGCCCCAGCAGCTGCTGGGATCCAGTGTAGGACTGGACCTGGACAGACCCCTGCCCTCAGGGCCAGGGTGGGGGGAGCAAGATGTAACATAGGGTTACTTAATGCTCTTGAAAGAAGAGCTGTCCCCACAAGTTTTCTAAATAGGAAGCCAATGTCTGAACACTGTGCTTGAGACTCGATGGCCAGGGAGTGTCAGCTACAGTCTGCCTGTACAGTAGCTGTGTGGAGCTACTCAGCAACAGATCCTGAAATCCTTTTGTGAGATTTATAAAGGTTGTTATAAAAATGTTAAAGTTGTTATAAAATATTAAAGGTTATATAAAGTGGTGACTGAAACCAAGGACTTTCAGGCTGAGAACACCTGTGGAACAGAGGAGAATGAGCACTGGCCACTTCTGGCTTGTGTTGAGCTGCTCCATCTTAATTTGAACGTCATTGCTCCTACCTTTCTGGCTTGCATCTGTAATCTGGTTGACTGCATCCTGAGTGGCCTGTCCCAATGTGTTTGCTGTAATTAAGGTAAAACAAAATCAAAATCCTTTCCAGCTGTTCGCTTTTCTGGTTACAGGAATTCCGTACGTCAGTCGGCTTTCTGCACGCCTGCAGCAGGCTGTGTCCCTGGCAAGCCCTGGGCTGCTACAGAGAGGCTGAGGCTGTGCCCTTCACAGGGCACCCTGGGCACTGTGTGCTGCCACAGCAGCTTGCTCCGAGATTAGCACTCACCTGGCACCTATGTCAGCTGAGCAAATCAGTGGCAGATAAGCAGGAGATAAGAAAAGATTAGCAGTGAGTTGGAATGATGACATTTAACTGCAAGTTGCTTATTTAACACTACACTTGCTTTTATTGATTTTTCTGCCTTATTATGCTTGGGGTAGGTTGGCCATCTAATGTGCATTTTTGCTATGGGCTGTTTGGGAGTAGGGCCTATTCTAAAATGGAAGAAAGTGCCTTAAACAGAGCTGGGCAAAAGAAGGGAGATTTTTACAAACAAGATATGAATAGAAGAAGAGGAGCAGAAACTAGAAACATCACAGATCAACTCCAGAATATGAAACATTAAAAAAGTGAGATACCTTGTGAATGTAAGATAGCTGATGGTTTATAAAGCAGCAAAGTGCCCCCTCAGTGGCAGGAATATACTCAGGATGCAGCAAAGACTATTTTGTTTTTCAGAAGGGGGTTCTGTCATGTTTGTGCAGCTACTACTCATTTGTCCCCAGGTGTATGAAACTGTAACTTTAGTATATTCAATGATAATACTCATATATTATATATATGAGTATATATATAAAGGAAGTGTATATAAAGTGTGTATATATATATATATATATATATATAAATATACACACACACACAAGGAATTGTTTGCAGAATCAGAATCCAGAACCATATCTGACCAAATTATATGCTGGAAAGAGCTGCAGGCAAACCGGGTAAGGGATATACTATAAAAAGCTACTATAAGCTATACACATTTTGCAGCTTTTCATTTGAAGGAAAAGCTTTTATGCTTTGCATTGAAAAGCTGTTTTCCAGTGCCCAATGCTTATGACAACAGTGCTCAGCCTTAAAACATGGGCATTGCTATGGACAGAAATGTGCACCCTGGTGATTACTACTGAAGAACACAACAGAAACACGTCCTATATATTACAAACTATCCATTGCAATCAATGTAGTTATATTAACAGAAGACACTGACAGGCCAAGTGGCAAATGTTAATCAAAGCTTAATTCCAACTTACTTAAAGGAGAGCTGATTAAAAATCACCTCAGAGCATGAGAAAAAATCACCATGAGCAACACAAATGCTAAATGTAGAAGGTTGTTATCACCAAAAAAAAGGCTTCACTGCTCTAAAAATATTAACATTTTGGAGAGTGATAAGAGTTTGACAATGCTCAGGAGCCACAGAGGGAGAAGTGGGTGAGTCGGTTGAGGCAGCTTTGAGAGCCACAGTTGGCCTGTGGTCTTCTCCAGGTGATGGCCAAAATTTGCAAAGTGAAGATAAAAGAGAAAGCTGTGTCCTTCTATCACTGATGCAGCTACAAATTGTAGTATTTAGCAATTAAGCCCCTCCTCCAAATATAGAACAATATTTAATCTTTCTTACCAGCATCTTTTGCTGCACCTTCAGCTTGTTCCTTCAGTCCCTGGAAGCTTTTACCCGACATTGTGGCTTCTGACACCTGTTGAAAGTCCTCTCTTTGATAATGTTGAGCACCTGGTGATGTATAGCACACTATGTGATAGTGTTCTGACTTGTTCTGGTTTTATACATCTGCCAGAAGACCTGCTGATTCTTTTGGGGGTGACTGGTACAATGGGTGGAGATTGAATGTGAAGAATGAGAGCTGAAAATAGAGAAAAGCTGTTTATTTACCCTCCCTGATGAGAGGGTGTGCCCAGATTGAGATTTTTGCTCCAATGCACTGTCTTTGTTAATTTGTGCAGGTTGTTTTTTTTAAAACCAAAACTGCAAAAATACCTGTTCCACCATCACTGGCAGAGGAAAGCCACTGAAGTAAGCTTTACAGAGTGTTGGAAAACTACTGAAGTGCAGTGTGTGGGCATGGCCAACTTTCGTCCCCGCCAGGCTAACTTCCTTCTCCTTGCTTCAGTCCCTGAGCAGACCCTCATGAGAACAGAAACCAGCCCAAACTTGTTTCTATTCTTAGAAGTTTTAATCACAACCCCCTTTTCCTGTCAGGTGGGATAATGTTAGATGGTGAGAGTTGTTATTTATGTGTATTTTTATAAGAAACTGCTAATCTGATCATCTTTCCAGTTGCCTGCTCAAGGTGGATTGCAAATCTCATCATCACAGAAGGCCTTGCCTGGGTAAGGCAGGTAACCAGTGCCAACACTAGCAGCTCTCAGAGGAAGGGAAGAAAAAAAAGAACCCAAATTAGCAAACTCACATTTCCCTACTGTGGCTTTGTGATAAGATTCTTTTAGTTCAGAAATTATGTTCTTTTCAGAATTTATGTTCACTTCCTTTCCTAGCATCACCATATTAATAAAAGTTTCTGGCTTTAACCTCTGGCATTTCCCAGGTTTCCACTAGCCTTTGGAGTTTACATTTCCTGCCATCAATCCCCAGTATAAAGGTACTTTGTACAAGTAAACTATTGGCAGACCCAGGAGCCAAATGGCTCTCTGGTTTTGTGGGGTTCAGGTTCCTCATTGTCTTTTCCAGGGTACAAAGAGTCTCTCTTCGGATGGCCACACTCATACCCATATTTTTCCTCCTGAGTAAAGATTTGTGTTGGTAAACAGGCATGAGAACAAGATGCCACAGATGAACTTGGGTAGGCACTGACTGTTCTCATAAGTTTAGGACTTCATTAGTACCCAAGTGAGGAAGAGTCACAGAAAACAAGGTTCCGAGCATTTCTCTGCTGCTCCTATTCCGCCTGTCATTTCTGAGAGCTCTTGTCAACTTTTACACCACTCCTTTGTTATTTCAAACAGCAATCCTCTTTCCCCCTCAATGGTTCAATTAGACTTTTAATCATATATTCATATCAGGTGTCTTTTTCAATTCCTTGCTGATTCCTTTCCTGGAATGGTTTTCTTATTTGAATTTGCAAAAACTCAGATAAAAAGACACCCAGTATTGTGGGGCCCTGGCATTTTTTGAACCAAATCACTAACAGAGTCCTACTTATTTTTCCTGCCTGAACCTGAGAACACAGCCACAGCAAAGCCGCACCAAACACATGGATTTCAGCTGTTCTCAGCCCATTAGGTAGATTAACGTTTGTTCAAAGTGTTAGTGAAAGGCAGAAGAAGCTCTCCGGAATACACCAGGCAGCTTGTCACAGCTCAGGAGAAGACGTGCCCAGGTTTCAGCAGCAAATACCTTCCAGATGCCCACCCAGCTTGTTTCCACTGCTGGGTTTTCAGCGCAAGGGCCCTGCAAGTTGCTGGCTGGGTTAGTCTGTCTGAAAGGGACACCAGGAGTTTGGGAGAGAATTTAAAACTGAAGCACGCTTACATCAAGCAATGTAATGCACTACATTAGAACAGTATTTTATAGGCTACTAGTCAGTGCAGGTAAATATTGCTCTCTAATTCTGCTCTAATAGATTTCCCCAGCTCCAACTATTATTCTTCCAAGTAGAAATACCTGTTCAGCATTTTGGACTCAATATGGGTGTCTGATGTATGCCAGTGCTTGCTGTACCTGCTGCTCAAAGAATTAGGTAGCAAGAATTCCCGAGTAAAACCCACACTGCTGGCAGCATGGCAGCATGACTCCTTATCTAATGTAATCTTATCCTTAGCATTAATATCATTATCCTGATTCCAAACTGATAAAAAGAAAAGTGAGCAAATTACTCATGCCCAGACTGGCATGGCATGATCATTATAATGCAGCCCAGAGCAGAGTGAAGAGGGGTATTTGCATAGTATTCATTCCATATGATGGGACCAATAATCTGTGCATCAGGTGGCTGGCTGAGTTACAAAACCACAACAGAAAATTAATGGAATATATTGCATAATATTTATCCACTCTGTGAGTTAACATTACTTTTTAGAAGACAATAATAAGTCTTTTGAACTGATGTTAGATATTAATTAGAGTGCTTAAAAATGAGGATTTGAAAGGGTGGAAAGTTAGTTTGGACTTTTGTTCCATTCAGCTCTCAGTATCTGCTGAGACTGCAGGTCAAAATCCTGGTTAATGCCAGCTGGGGCAGGTACCACAGTGTGGGCAGAACCACATGCTAAGGTGCCTCTGCAATTTCAGGCTATTCCAAAAGTTACTCCACCTGCTGATGCCAGGGTGCATCACTGACACAGGCCAGGACCAGAAGTTTGAAAGTGCCACCACCCCCAGCAGCACTGTCTGCTCACCTCCGACACAGAACATGTCTGGCACCCTTCTCTGTGTCTGAGTCCTTGGCACATTTTGACCTTCACAGTCTGCTGCTTGTGATGAGCAGTTGTTTGTGTTTGGGGAAAAGAAACCCAAAACTGAGTCCTCAAGTGCTAGGAGTGCTCCACGACCCATGGCCACAGAAATAGTTGGCAACTCCAAATAGGCAGCCCAAACAGCTGTAAGTTAAATCTAAAGCACCACAGGGAAATTAGAAATTGTTCTGGTTTCCTTTCCTTTCACACATCTTTCATGGCATCTTTGAGCACCCTCTCATATATCAGTGATATGAACCTCTCTGCTCTATTACCTGATGAAGATCAGAAGTAATTAATCAGAGCTTATGTTTTACACATGGAAAGGGGAAAGTGAGATTAATTAAGAAGTATTGAAATTTATTTGGGTTTTCTTAAATTTTAATTTTACCAGGGTTGGGATTAATAGATAGGTGTGGTGTCCATCAGCAAGGTGAACACAATGATGTGTCAGGGCTAAAAAGTTTTACACAGACCACTCCAGAAGTTTACAAAGTGTGAGTGTCCAGCATTCATGGCTGCTAAAGGAGACTGATGATAGTGTGGAAGCGATGTGATGTTTGTGCCATGAAACAGAACTGTTTTAAGAAATGCAATGGTTTGCTCATAATTACTGCAATTCATATATTAGTCATTTAGGGGATCAAACTAAAGTTGTTCTAATTAAGTTAAATTAGCTGTTCAGTTCAAATATTGATATACAGGGAGAAAAGTAGGTTTAACTGATTATTCCTTTACACAGGTGGTAACATCCTCCAGGAATCATCAGTCAGCTCTGCTTCAAAGCGTGAGATCAACATAAGGCCAGGGCAAATAGAGTTCTTTATCTTCTACTTTTCTCAATCTTGAGGTAACATCCAGGTGAAGTGTCATGTTTCTACTGTCATCTGGAGCACCTGAAACCATCCTTAAATACTGACGCTGCTGTGGAGTCTCACAATATCCTGCAGATTTAGGGATAGAAAAAACAAACAAAAAAATTGTCTGGTCTTACTTACAAAGGCTAGGAAGATGAGAAAGGCTTGACTCCCACCTTAAAATCTGGCATGAGACTGGTGAAATAAATAACTGGTCCTATCCCAGGAGTGCCTGGCTGGGAAAGCTGCGGATGTGAGCTGGGATGTAAAGTCTACCAGAGAGCTGTGTATATTTTCTAGGCACACTGAGAGGAGGGAGTGCTGTGGCTCTGCCCTTCTGGCACACAGCTTTTGCTGCCCACCCTATGTGAAGTTGGTGGGAGGGGAAGGGTGGAGGAGCAGAGCTCCTTGCATGCAAAAAATCAGTAGCAAAGCTTGACAGAGAAACTCTGTGCTGCTTCAAACTCGTGTAGGCAGACAATATTGTCTAATATTCAGGAAGTGCAGGTTTAATTTGAGCTTTTTCTGCTATGTTATTAACAGTATGGAGTATCTTGTGATTTGGTAAGGTTTCAGTGCATTTATGAAACAGTTAAGCTGAGTTTCAGTGTGTCAAAGAGGTGAGAATGTGATTTTATAGAGAACAGTATTTAAAAAAACAGCCCTTCAGTTTTTAATTGGGAGCTCTGTGAATTCAGTTTTAGGACATGCATTATGCAGACACAAAAATAGGACTTTCAAATGAAGTGGGATTTTAAGTGTATTATTACCTGATTTGCATTTAAATGAGTGGAATGCTGTTTGGGATATTCTGTGGAGAGCCATTGCTTCCTCTCCTTCATCCCAGACATCTTTGAAAAATCAGGCCCTGCATACCCTTCAGCCCTTGGCTAGGACATAACTGGGGGGAGCTCGCAAAGGCTGTAAACTCTGTCAGAACAAATCACTCAATAAAGCTTAACTGCAGTTTTACATGGTAAGGAAGTTTAGCTGTTATGAGGGGAAAAAAGTGTTTTTCAGCACTTTGTTGGTCATTTGTATGGTGAGGTTGATGCAACACTTGGCAGCAGCTGTTCCTGGCTCCCTGAATCCCCTCAGAGGTCAGGGTGCAAGTGCCCAGAGTAGTCACTGGGGACAGATGGTGGCCACGCTGTGCCTGGCACTGGGTGCTGTCTCATCACAGTGGGATTAAGTTAACAGCTTGTGTGACAGTGGTATCACATGTACAAAGTCCTCTTAAATAATTCACAGGGTGAGATGAGTAAAAGAAATTCTTGATCGCCCAGACCATGATCTGTCAGCAAAAAATGATTTTGCTAGTGTTTGCTTCCCTCAGTACTCACCTGGGACAGGGGGTGCCAGCACTTCCACAGTGAAAGTACCTTCTCCTGTGGGATGTTTCTGGGACATCTCTTCCATCATTCCACTTTTCACCTTCCATCACCTCTCATTACTTGTCCAAATTCTCACTGAAAGCACAGACTTCCTTTCAATGAACCAAACAGATGTACAACAAAGTTTAGTTGAATAATTAATAGACAATATTTTGTCTCTTTAATGAAAGACCCTTCTACTTCAAAAGAAGCAAGTCTTCACCTTTTTAACCTCTGACAAATGTGGCTCAGACCTCTGGCTTCTGCTCCCCACAGCTGGGTGACAGCCAGTCTGAGGAAGGGACAGGGATGAAATAGAGGCTCACTGAGCCATTGCATGGGCACAGCACTACCCTGTTCCCACTCACTGACACAGGGTACTCACGTGGGATCAAACTGCATGTCCTGTCCATGGTGTCTGTCTCCAAGACTTGTGACTGCTGTGAAAGATGCATAAACACTCTGTGGGCTCTGACTGCCATGGGACTAGACCAGACCTGTGCAGGCACTGCACCTGCCTGGGCCCAGTGCTTCCCCACGTGAGAGGCAGGCAAGTGCAGAGGCAGATCTTTAGGAAACATTTGGACACTTCTGGTGCTCAAATGTTGGGCAGTGGTCAAGCAGAATTTTCAGTCCCACAGTTCCAGATACAGGTGTGTAAATACTGGTAAAAACACTTTCCCTCCCACAGCGAAGGAAACACAGAGAGCTGCATGTGATCCTCCCAAGCAGCCACATAGCTCAGTGTGGCAGAGATGTGGCCCCATATTCTTAGCTCAGTAATTACCATTCTCTCCTGGTTTAAGCCCTGGGAATCAGGGGCAAAGCCTGCTTGAGAGATGGGCATTTGGGGAGCAGCTTACTCCTCCTTTGAGTTACAGCCCTCTCCTGCCTCCCATGCATGTCCTACGTAGTGAAGGCATTCACCTCCTTTTTTTTTGCTGAACACTTTTTTGCAAAATACTTTTGTTTGTATCCCCACAAAGCAAAGCCTTTGAGCAAAAGGTTTTTTTGTCTCTCTTTAGCGAGCACTGAGAATAGACTCTGGCCTCCTGCTGCTGGGCACGAGTATCTCTTTATCCTGTTACCTTGGCCCCAATTTTAGTTACTCTCTTTAATTGGCAGATATTTGCAGGACATCATAAAAGAGCATGCACATATCAGATACATCTTCCTTTGAGGTGCCTTGTTACCTCTGCTAGGGCTCTTTTGTTCTCTTTCTGTGTTGAGATCAAAGACCCACTGGAATGGAAATCCTGTGGTCTCTGCAAGGCAATGCTTTACATGCACTGTTATGCCCCAGAGAAGATGCTAGCACACTTGCTAGATGCCTCCATGCCACAGCAACTCTCTTCTGTAATACTTTCCATAGTCATCATCATTTAGCAGCTTAATGAAGATTTTTGGTCTGATTTTGAAGCAGTTTAAATCTCAACAGTTTACACTGGCTTCTCCTGGATTCATGGGTGCTCTTCCTGCAGGTAAATAAAAGAACCCATTTTTATATCCATACCTACTGATGTGCTTTAAACCTAGCCCATTATTTACACAAATGAGCAACATTTTCCTGCTCTCTACCCTGGTGAATGTGGAGTGTCTCTGCTGCTTGCACTCAGCAGCTGATCTGCAGCCTGACTGAGTGCTGTAACTGATACCAGCTCCGTGTTTGTGGTGCACCAGGAGATTCTCCTTTGGCACCTGCCCTCACACTCACACATTTCACAGCAACCCTTCCAGTCCCTGCCAGCAGCAGTGCAGTTCTGATCAGTTCAGTTGGGGCCCATGACATTTCTTTAATTACCTTCTGGCAGCTTGTTACATCCTGGTGTCAGGACAGCTTTCTGGTGCAAACAGAATAAACAACTCAACATCCATTTCCCAATTCTTCACAAATCCTCCTTTCATCCAGTATCACCCCCACATTCTCTCTTAAACACAGCAAGTATTTAAAAAGTGAAATATTTGTTTTCCAGCCCTGAGTGACAGAAAGCCAGCCTACCTACAGTACTGTCTTCAGAAATACAACTTTTCATGATTCTTCATCTCTTATAACAAGATGTAACAGTTTTGAGTATTCTAATAGTACACTTTTACAGGAAAATGCATCACTTTGGAAGGATCCACATTTAAAATGTGCAAACAAAACCAACAAGACAAAAAACTTGTTCAAACACCTTTTATTAGTTAAAAAAAAAAATAAATCCACAATGCCTAGAGATCCCAAGTGCCAGTGCACATGGATGCAAGACACAGATTCGTGAGTCCAACCAAAATATACAAAGCGACTGGGAGGCCAGGAGGGAGGCTGGGAAAGACACACAGCCCAGTACACACCTGCACATTACTTGCAATTACAGGAGTCTGGCATACATATATTGTACAACTGGTTTATGAGGCAAGTGCAAGACTACAGAGCTGAACATAGTTAGTCTATGGACAGTGGGATTTTCCTGTTGTGGTGTCAGCTAATACTTCCATGTATGCTCTTGGAATGGTCTCTTTTGAGCACGAATTCCCTAACTTGATGTATCACCTTCAATTTCACCCTGTGAGAGAAGACAGATCAGAAAACAGGTAAATATTTCCAGTGGAAAACATATATAAATAAATTTAGGAGAAAAATCAATGCTGACTGTCACCACGCAAAACCCCACAAACAGCTAAAAAAAAAATGAGGACCATAGGTGATGCAGAAAATAAATGAATTATCCATTCCTTCTGGAAACCATACACTCTCCTGCTGTTAGGTTAGGGGTTAGGGGAAGACGAGGGTGTGAATTCACACGTGGTGGAAGTCAAGCTAATGTGGGGTTCCACTGGCAGGATTGTCCTGCTTTGTGCTCCTGGGTCTGCTCCTGCCTGACCCAGCCTGAGATCAGCACTGGTGCAGCCATGCAGCCAGTGGAATTACAGGGCCCATTTCTGGGACTGGCTGGGGGAGGGTGGTAGATGAGACTTTGGGGAACTTTGGGGACCATGAAAACAGCCTGAGGTTCAGAAAGGCTGAAAAACTGTGGGGTTTGGGTGCATGCAGTACTTGTGGAAGGGGCAGACAAAGGCCTTAACACTGAAATTGTAAAGGGAATACTACATGAGAAGCATTTGCCCCTGTTGTCCATGTTGGACAAAAAGAGCTGAATTTGGCCCAGAGACTAATGTTTGACCCAGGGCTTCAAAAGAACATTTCAGGTAGAACAGTTCAAAAATTAAATTAACTTATTTAAATACAGAAAAATCTATATAAAACCCTAACTTGTTATCTAAATCTCCTCCAAAGCATGGCTACAAACAAGAAAAAGCTATTCAATGGGATGACAGAACTATAGGACAGCATTAACTTTTATATGTGCATTTACATCCCCAAATCAACCCAGCAGTTTGCAATCTGTAAATCCGTTGCTTATGGAAAATTCCCAAGATAAGGAAGTGGCAAAAACAAGAACAGCTGAGCTCAGGTTTTTGTCCAGTAACTCAGGGAAGCGAGAACAGTGATGGTCTCCTTGCATGGCAGTTATAGAACCGCAGGAGGCAAAGGGGAGATCCTGCCAGGGGGAAACCAGAACGCCAGCAAGATCCCCGGTGTGACACGGATAGCCCGGGGCAGCGGGGCCGTGGCAGCACTCACCTCTCCTCCAGTGCTTGCCGGGGCCCCCTCTCCCTCCACCCTGGGCTGCTCGGGTGGCTGCGGCGCTGCCAGGTCCTCCTGCCAAGTCACAACAAGCAAGATGTTTGTCCTTGCTGCCACATGCAGAGTCACTGCCCTAATCTTAGACAGACTGTGCGAGATGGGGCTGAGCATTACACACGCAAGCAAAACAATAGCTTTAATAGATGGCAGATACTGCTTGAAATCCATTTTTGTTGTGCAGCTCGTTAGAGCAGATATCTATGAAACAGCCAACTCAATTTCTTACAGCCTGGCTTAGGGTCTTTTTTGTACAGAAAATTAGATCTTCCTGTCACTAAGACCAGAGTTTTGATGTCTTCAGTGTGAAGAATTTGGGATGAACAAATAAATTTACGTATAGTAAAGCTATATCCAGCCTTTCCCTGCACTGTCTTACCTAAGCACTCATTGCATAGACTAAAACTAATCGAAGATATAGCAGTACTGTGGTGCTGTTAATGTCATGCTTCAGATAAAATATCAGTATCAAAGGATGAGCTTTTCTTTTTGTTTGCATCCAAGCATTTACTGAAGTATTTTGGGCTCTTCTAGCTACTTGCCTGCATCTTTCAGCTACCTCCCTGTTCAAAGAAGAAGAGAAAAGGTTGCACTACCAGGCAATTACATTAAACACAATTTGTCTGCATGGGAAGACAAAACAAAATCCTGACCTTACTGGATGTGTACAGGGGATGGACAGATAGCAGAAATGCAGCTGTGTGGAAGCAGTCAGTGAGAGCAGGGATACTCTCCCACATCTCCCAGAGATGGGACCTCTGTAGCCCAGCTCTAAATCACCAGAGAACTCAACTAAATTAGAAAACTTCTCTGTTCCCTTCAAGCACACATTCCCAGCAGTTTCCCTTGAATGTCCGTCTTGCCACATGGAGTCAGGGCCGCCATAGAGGAAACCAGAGACACATGTATTATGGAAAGGGAAAGTCAATGTTGCATGGAAGGCAAAGTTATGGATTTAAACATTTTGGAAACATAAGGCCACCACTTTGCTTGCTGCTGCTGCTGATGCAATGCAAATCAATGTCCCTGCCAAACCTACTGTAAACAGAACTTCATGCTCCATGTGTTTAGGCGACTCTACTTTTCCTTTTGACACATGTCCTTACTTTCCTGTCCAGTCACAACTGTTCTCATCAGGAGGAGAGCATTCTTGCCATCCCTGCTGCTTTTTGGACTGGATTTGGGAAATAAAGGTAGTGTGAAGTAAAACGGAAAAAGTAGATGGAGTTACATAGATACAAGGTAGAACCTATGAAAATTTAATCTGGAAATGGAACTTCAGATCCATTTGTGGCAGCAAGGGGAGACAGGAGGTGGAAGCACTGCAAACCTGCTTGTGCTACCTATTGGCTTCCTGCTCTCCTTGCAAGCTACTGTAAGATCAATCCACTGGACACAGGAAATAGCCAAATACGAGCTGCAGCCCTTTACTGATGTCTGTCACAGATGCAGGTATTCCCTTCATCTCCCTGCTGGGACCAGAGCTAATTAGTCTGTTTATGGAGAGCATCATGTGCTGCTGTCTCCAGATGAGAAGCACAGTGTGATCATCTTTTCCAAAGGAACGTGCCCTCAACTTGCACTGCATTGTTGGCTGAAGTGATTCTTGCTGGTACCAGCCTGAGCAAGCCCAGGTAACCAAATGACATCAAACTTGCACATCATGGAAGCCAGTTTCTCCTGCAGGGAGGCCTGCAGCTCTTCAGGAGAGGCCACTGCTCTGATGGAGCCACTCAGACACAGCCTGTTTGAAATGAGTCAACTCTCCTGCTGCCAGCAAACAGCTCACTACTCTGAATTCATGGATGCTCATTCAGCATTAGGATCCAGCCTGTGGCTTTAAAGCACTTTACATTTGCATTTACATTACACTTTGCATATCTACACCTTAGAACTCAACAGCGCATTAAGCCAAAGAAGGTAAATAGCTTCAAATTATATTTTGAAGCTTTACAAACAGCTTTTTGACTATTAGGTGGAAAAGAAAGAAATATCCAATGCAAGCCACTGACAACAGCTGCAACAGCAGATGTTTCTTTCATAGTGTTTTGCAGGTGCAATTTCACCAACTGCTGTGTGAAATCGTGAAGGTCAATCAAAGGTCACTGCCTAAGGTGCATTGGGAAAAGTGGAGAACAGCTCCCAGGAGCACAGGGCCAGTGCACTCCATCTTTCTACAGGGTATGACCACCTATTGTTCCTGTGGGCAGGGAGCTCAGCTCTGGGAGATGTGGAAAGAGTCCTGGGAGAGGGACACCTTTCTCAGGATCACCCTTGGGACACTGTATCCGAGAGCAATGGGTGGGCTGGAGAACCCCTGTACAGCTATTGTGCTGCTGGTTAGATACCTTAGATTGTGCTGTCTGCCAAGACTGCTCCAGAAGGCTAAAAATCAACCATCTATTTTTAGAAAGGGAAGCAACTGAGTTTCTGGAGGGTGTTTCTAAACTGTATTGGAGGAACCAGCACAATAGCAGGATGAAGAGGTGTCAGGCCATGTTAGGGATGTCGCCTCACAGCCTTTTTCTCACGCGCTTCCACCCCGCCCGGAATAGGGAGCAGGAGATGAGGAAGGGCTGCATTCTTCAGCTGGGTGTTAGCTGGCTGGGGGTTTCAAGGACTGCTCAGGAAGGCAATATACAGAGGAGGATCGTGTGGTGTAGGGGTCATCACTTGGGACAGAGACAAAAATTCCTGGGCACCAGCTGCAGCTATAACACTGACTCACAGAACAATGCTGAGCAAGAAAGAAGGGGGGAAAATCCAACTTCCTGAGGGGCAGCAGGAGTTCTGCCATTCCTGTCAGTGCTCATCTCCTCATTAAAAGGGGTAACATTTTCTAAGTAAAAGGCATGTTGAAACCATGAAGCAATTAGTAATGCTCCTCCTGCCTTTCAAAGGTGAGCTGAATGTTCCCCCTCAGAAATTACGTACTTTCTTAGAGAAAAGTATTTTAAATGGAAAAAAAAAATTTTGTTTTTTAGGGGCTATTTTCTTCTATTTGGGGGGGCAGTTGAATCTTTTTTTGCTAGTGAAGAAAGAAAAGTGAAGTACTTGAACATAATGGTTAAGTGAATCACAAGACTTCAGAATTCCTTCCAAGAATAGTACACAAATTTTTAAATATTTTGTGTGTTTAAAAATATACTTTTAGGTAGAATATATATACCACAGAAGATTTATATGTATATATATAATACAATATTTTGCTAAGGTTATATACAGTAGGTACATGTTCAGCTATCACTAATTAAAAACTCAACAAATTAAGACCTGCCATTTATAAAAATATTCCTGTGAAATGCTAAAGGATCTTAAACAGACTGTACTATAGGCTTCTGGGTTTGGATATTTTAATAAGATTTTTTTTTAAACTGATTTTAAAAGCCCAGAAATACTGGAAGAAATTAATTACAATTTAATTCTCCAGGTTTCTCATTTTCACAGGTTCCATGAAAATCCCTTTTTCAGCTCTTCAGCAACTGACTTGTCTGCTGAGTTCATATATGAAGTAAAATTTATACTTTTTATCTGTATTATCTTACAGGCCAGGGGGAGTTTTGTTGCTGTCCCCAAATAATAAGATTGTTTACATCCAAACACCTTCCTTATATAACAGAGAAAACAGTCCAAATATTGGATACTGGAATATACTCATCAAATCTCAACAAATTCAGTGGCAAGCGAGAGTCCTTTACTATTTTTTATTATTATTATTATTATTATTATTATTGTTGTTGTTGTTGTTGTTGTTATTGTTATTATTGTTATAATTATGCTGTAAAGCCAGAGAGGTTCACTGG
Organism: Parus major; assembly: GCF_001522545.3. NCBI lineage: Eukaryota > Metazoa > Chordata > Aves > Passeriformes > Paridae > Parus > Parus major. Next base: position 7,665,544 of record NC_031775.1, on the reverse strand, counting down.
CAGCCTAGTCTGCTACAAATTTAGGAGCCCTCAAAAGGACATCAGTTGCATAAGGTAGAGAGGTTCAGCCTCCTGTAGTTCTCTTGACCTTGGGTGCTGGAGCAAACACGATGCTGCCTGGCAGCATCCCCAAACCACTCCCCAGGAAAGCCTCAGGCAGCTTGGCAGGTCCTGTGGACGAGCTGTCCTGGACAGGTTTCAGGCTGAGTGTGCTCAGAGTAATGCCAACAGCTCTGACTAAGGGATCAACCCTTGACTGAAATGAGTGGACCCATGAACAGGACAGACAGACGGGCATGCAGGATTCCTGTCTTACTCTACAAATCCAGCTAGACTTTTTGGGTGGCTTTGTTTTTATCCAGACTCTCTGAGTGGCTCCTGTGACTGCTTATACAAATGATATTTAATGTATGGGATTGCTGGGGTACAGCCTTGAGCTATGAAGCACATCCATGGTCATGTAGGCTTTAAGGCTTCACCAGTGCTACTAACTCAGCTATTCTGCATAGGAAAATGTCTGCTTGGATTCACTAATGAGACTGAGAGGGAAGCACAGAAAAAGAACCTGTAAGGCAGAGTGCCCCCTCCACACCACTTTTAAAAAAAACATCCTGTGTTCCATGAGCGGTGGAAGGATACCACTGGTATGCATCACTGCATCAACTAAGTACAGGGAAGCTTGAATAAAAAGGGGAACAAGTTTCAACTATCTATTCTACTTAATTGTTGGGTAGTTTGGCTGTTGATTTCCCTGCTCCTCCTGCTTAGCAGCTCTGCCCTTGGTGGCTCCTCAGATGCCCTTGGTGGCTCTCTCCTAGTGGGACTTGCCCAGCCCAATCCAACTTGAACAGGAAAGTCACTCAGTTTCTGCTTCTAATTCCTTCCGTGCGACAGACTGTCTTTGCATGGGAGGCACTGGAGGGTGTAAGTGAAGGGAATTGAGGCCATGAACAGCAGCCTTTCACATTCAAGATGTGCAGCTGTTATGAAAGATATGAGCCATGGCGTGGGTGCGGCCCACGTGCTCCAGATCAGGTGTACAGAAACGCTGTGATCCAGCAAACACACCCAGTGGTTGCACATAACTGACAAATGCTCATTTAATTAATGGGGTGAAGTGAAAAAAAGATCAGACCGAATTCAAAGTGACAGAGTCATGAACTGACAACTAAACCATAAAAACTGACAGGACAAATAGATCTAAAGGGAAGATTTAGGTGGAAGGTGGAGGGAAGCATCAGTTACTGGGGAAACTGTTCCAAACCCTGAGGGACATTTTGAGAGCATATGTAGGTACATGGGCTTGTTCCCAGCCACGTGGTGTCTGCATTGCAGCAAGCTCTGTGCTGTATCATACAGATGAAGAATTAATCCTCTTCTAGGACAGGGATATTTAGTGGGTGGTTATCTCACTGGAATCTCTTAATGTCCACGCCAGGGATGGGCATGGGTGCAAAGCCACAGACATAACACACTACTGACTGATTTCATTCCTTTCTCTATCAGAAAAATTGAGGAGGGTTTATAATCTCTTAATTTTACAGATTTTTTTAGTTGATACTTAAAAACTCCCCCAAATGAGTCAATACTTTCTTGTACTCAGCAGTGACCAGGTCAGTGCCAAAGCCCTACCAGGCAGTGTCAGCACAACTCTAGGAGGTTCTCATCTGGAGCTTGGCACCCCTCCATAGGTGTAGGGTAACTTCAGCCCCATTTCCTTCTGCGTGGCTCTGAGTGCTTCCCCCAAGGACAGTAAGGAACAGCAGGCTGCCAGGGTGTCCACATTTCAGTGCCTGCCGTGATGCAACAAAGGGCTGGGCTCCTTCCCATGGCCAAAGTCACCATCTGATACACCTGCACCTCACGGCTATCCCGAGCAAAACTTAACCCAAAACCCTTAGAGTACCCCTCTCTTTCCTAATGTGTGCCTGCCACTGATCCCAGCTGTCAAATGCACAGATTAAATGTCAACAAGCTCTCCACAATTGATATTAATACTGGAAATGGTCAGCTGGGGACATGTCTTCTAGGCCACTGGAGGACACAGACCTGAGTCACCTCGAGCACTGTTCAGTGCCATACATTCACAGCTCCCTGGCATTTTGAACAGCCCTTCTATAGCAGGGAACAACACTGGAGATAGTTGAAAACCCAAATAAGATGTTGGCAATTGCTCTGTGCAATTAGAAAGAAGGAGGATGGTATGGAGCACAAACAAGTCTCAGGACTGAATGCAACTGGATGCTCTCCCAAACTTCTAGGGCTGAAATGCTTGTGATGATTCCAGAACTGCAGGATTATAACAGTGGATATTCACTGTTTAAACATTTAACAGCTATTACATTATCACTCTTAGTGTACCTCCAGTGGGTCTCCCACATGCATTACAGTGCCTGGTGCTGCTATTGACAAACTCTGGATGTATTTCCATGAGCAAACTGTGTAACACAATAGGAGCAGCTCTAGAGAGCCCAGCACAACTCCTTATACTCCTTTTAGGGCCCTCCCTCTGTAGCTGCTTTGGTTCCATGGTAATTATCCATTAGCAGTAGGGATGCACTAGATGTGTGCTGGGGTCAGAGATGCAAGATATATACCTTTATCTGTGATGCCTAACTCTGACACCCAAGAAAGCACTGAATTTCATATAGCACCATGGAGACAACTGTTAGAGTTAAGTAGAGAAACTGAAAATGTTAAGTGTGTAAATTAAAAAGTTTTCTTAAGTCACTGGGTGAAAAAATTAAAGTTTGGGGTTTAAACTAGTTTAGGGAACAGAAGACAAGATGGTGGATTTAGGGTGTTGTCTCTAGTCCTTCTTTCTTCTTCATTTTCTTCTTCCAGAGATTTTTGGGTATTAGTAGGTGGATAGAGTATGCTGCAGTGCAGCTCACAGGTGTTGGGTCATTAGGTCATTAAGAAAAATAATTTACTTGGCATCTGTTAATTGGGTAAATAGACATATAAAAGACCTTGAAGATGATCTTTGTTAGCCATTTTGCACCTCTCTATCTTAGTGCACATAGCTCCTTGTACCTTGTATACATGTAATGCAGATAAGAGAAGACTAAACAACCAAATCGGAACAAGAGAAAAAACTGCCTCCCTCTCATCAATTTCAGTTCAAGGGGAGAAAGAACCTAACCACGAGTGCCCTATAGAGACAGATGTGCACATGGGGCTCAATATTCTCTGTCTAGCTGCATCTAAAAGGTGCCTAGCTACATGCTAAAGTATGGTGAGTATGAATAAAAGATTCACAGTCCTTAACTGAACTATACCAATAGAACAGATGAACCCTCTTGTCACAGAAACAAATGTTTTTCCTGAGTTTTTTTTTCCTGTGATTTGCCTTGTTTTTCTCCTCCTGTTTTCAGTGTGCTGCTTGGCATGACATCATGATGCTGTATCCAAAGCAGTTTCCTGGCTCCATTTAGTCTGCCCTTTAGTATGTGGCACATCCTAATTTTTCATTTCTTAATCAATCTCCATTTTAAGTCTAAGCAATCAGACATCAATGAAGACATGAGAATAATATTTCAGATGCTCTCTGGAAAATCTGCACTGGTTTGAGCTCTGACATTAGCTGTAAACTGTAGCTGTTGGTCTTTGAGGTGGGGTTCTCACTTAGGAAGAGGATTGCTGGAGGGGAGACAGTTCGCTATCTGCAGCAGGGATTCCTGCCATCAGCAAATTCCTCGCTCTCCTGGATCAATCACCTCATGGTCAGTCAAAAGGTAGGAAGGGGTATTCTGGCCCCATGGAATTAGGAACTGCTGTTTGCACTCCTGCAGCCTAACTGCTGTTCCCTGTGGGAATAGAGATTAAATTTATCCCAATGGCTTAGCAGAACTCCTGTATCTGCCCTGTTCACATGCTTTCAGGAGGACATTTTGTGTCACTTGTAGCCGCTGGTCTCCTCTTTTGTTAGGCTATTCTCTCAGGATTTATATGCTGTGTAGAAGTTTTGTTTCACATCACAATGTGTTTATGTGCAGGTCAGGAAATTAATCAGCTGACTATCTGAACAATTAAAACAATTTTGGCTAGCCTGGCTTTGCTTTGATACTGGGTTTGGGTTTGTTGTGACTCATAAAGCTTTTGTGGCCATCAACAGCACCGATCACACTCTCTGAAGAGAGGAAAAATAGGTTTACCAAAGAGCTGCCAAGTATTTGCCTCGTGCTGTACAAATGGGTGCTGTTTGTTACCAAAGCATCTTCTCTAATGATCAACACTGCCTTCAACTAAGGAGCTGTTCTGCTCCTTCAAACACCCCTTAATCCCCTCACTTGAAGAAGCCCCATTCATCAAATTAGGCTGGAGGACAGAAGATGCCTTGTCTGAATCTGGCTTAATCCGTACACAAATTGGGTCACATGGCCTTTTATCAATAAGCACTTGGTTGTTGTCAAACCAGCAGGAAGCAGAGCAGCAGGGTCAGGCTTTCTGCTGGAACCAGGCTGTGCCTGACTTGCTGCTGCCCTCTGCTGCCTTCCAGAGCTGCCGTGGCCAGGGCAAGCCTGTGCATCCCACCAGCACAGCACAGGGGTGAGGGCAAGTGCTGGCTCCTGTGCCTTCCCACTCTGCACATCCCTGAGCTCTGACTCAGTCCAGATGCTCCCTGCAGCCCAGACACATTTCTACTCAAGTACCTGGGCAAAATGCTTTTCTACATTCATAAGAAAATGGAGCGGCAGACTCTTGCCAGCAGTGCCCACTGATGGGACAAGAGACAATAGGAACCAAGTGATTAATGTGATCATCTGAACAGAAGAAAACAATTCCCTTTTTTCCCATGAGGGTGGCCAAACACTGGCACAGGTTGCCCAGGAATATTGTGGAGTCTCCTTCCATGTTGATATTCAAAACCCAGTGGGGCAGTCCTCTCTCATTGGCCCTAAAGGGTTTGGACTAGATGATCTCAAGGGGTCCCTTTCAAACTAAATGATTCTGTGACTATATTAGGCATTATATGATAATATTAAGTATTATACAAAAGCAGATATTGTTGAAAGCCTGTCATGAAATAAGTAAAGCCACCAGCTGTAAATGTTTGCAGGCAGTTTAAGTGTAATCCAAAGGCTCTTCTGTTCTGCCCATCACAGAAGAAAGAAACGCACCTTTTTTACAACTCCTGTAGTGGCCACGATGGTCTCTGCTCCTTCTACAGTCTTGTTTGCTACTGTGTTCACGCTGGCTACTACAGCTTCTCCCACCACGTTGGCCTGCTCTTTGGTCTTCTCAGCAACTACAGTTTCAACAAAAGCAGAAAAGTCAGCAAACTAGACACTGCCAGAAGGCTGCCAAATTCCCTGGGATGACAAAATGATTGCATTGATGTAAAAGAAGAAATTAGCCCTGGTGCAGTCCTTGTTTGGATTTTTTAGATGAGATCATGTCTGAATTTAGATTGTGTATGTGAGGATTTTTGTCTGGCACAAACTGGTGCTTAGAGAGCAGCACTGCAGCCTGTCAGTCTTTGTGGGCAACTGGAGAATGAAAAATTCACAGTTAGTCAGATACTAAGAGGCAACAGTGTAAATAAGGTATTTTGCATTGCAGACTGTGCATGACCTCTTCCAGGTTATCTTCTGTTTGTTTTAATACCCCCTGGCAGAAAAAAGCAACGGTTATGAAATTCTCCAGGGAAAGGATCATTTTCCTTCAGGATAGTCCATATGGCCTCTCTGCCTTGGAGTTGGGGATACCCTAGAAGGAACCCTTTGGGTCCTTGACTCTGCAGCTGCCTGGCAGGACTCTTCCAAAGACCACAGTTTTGGCCAGATGGGATCTGATGCAAGTAAATCCTCCCTGTGTGCTGGGCTGTGCACCTGACATTGTGAAATGTCTAAATTGCTGTGAATCATCCCAGTCTGCCAAGTAACCTTTGTTAGATTTTTTTCTGACTTCCACTACTGATTAAATATTTTCTCCCATCTGTGTGCACTGCAAATGCCAGACCCTGAACCATCGCTCCTGGCAAGCAGCCCCCATTCAGGGGCTGGCAGTGGGAAGGTCAGGCAGATCAGCAGTGTCCCACAGAGACCTCCCACTTGGCAGGGGTGATGGCCTTCCCAAGAGGTCTGACAATCACCACAGATTTCCACATCCCTCTCGGGCTGTGCTCTTACCTGAGGTCACACTTTGCACTACGCCCTCCTTGGTCTTGGTGCCTGTGAAAGGAAACACAATCCATCAGTGCTGCCTGGAAATTACACCCTGATTTCTGGACACAGATGGCTTCCTGCTCCGAGGAAGTGCAGTGGAGAGTCAAAGTGCTGCTGGTACCTCCTGCTCAGACACAAACCATTTGTAGAGTCAGAAAAGAGACTAGCTTCCCTCCCCAGTAAAGCAAATGAGTACCTTTGTGTTGAGAGTTGGAGAGCTTCAACAGCAAATTCTCTGGAGATGCCTAGACCTGAAAAATCTTAATTATGAAAAATTTTCCCTGCAATATTTCCAAAATGAGCAGTTGAGTGGTGGTAAATCAACTTTAAGCTAGTTGTAAAAATGACTGTAATTAAAATCACCTGGTAATATCTCACCTACTTCACTCCTGCAAGACAAGAAGCCACATCCGTGACTTTGGCCTTTCAGCCAGGATACTTGGCTGCAGTGGTCATTTAAAAGTCTCATTCTATACCACTGATAAAGACCCTGGAGAAACCTGAGACTGAATTTACAGAACTGCCTACTGCATACCTACTTACTAGATTCCCAGCTTGGTGCCTCAGCCTAGGCTGTAAGTGCCTGCTCACAGCAATACATAGAAAGCAGATGGTTTTATCTCAAATTATGAAAATACACCATATGTATGCTTACATTGTAATTTATCTTGCTGTTCTCAATGTAGAAAAGCTAACAGGATGTGAAGGCATTCAGTTTGCAACACAAACAGCCCTAAGGAATAATTAGTCTCTGTGATTTTCCTCCACGCTTGAAGTTACAAGCTATATATCCCTTCTACTTGATACTGCTGCAGATAAGTGAAATCAAATGGTACACTGCCAGCCTCCATGGTAGCTAGGGGCTTTATACATTAAAAAAATAAAGGATCAAATTTATCTCTCTTGGAACTTAAATAAACACAAGCCAAAATATTCCACTGGACCCACTTTACTGTATATTGCAAATCATCTGCACCTATACAGGTTCTCTTCAGGTTTCCCATACTGATACAACAAAAGGATTTCTATGGCCAACTATCAAAATGATAATAATGGACAACAACCAGGCAGATTTTTGACTCCATCATAGTGGAGCATCCATGGGTGTGGTGGGAGAAACCAGCTACAAACCACAACTCATTCTCATTAACAGCCACAGAAGCAAAACAGGTGCAGTGCCCTGATAACAACAGGTCTAGCCCAGCTCTGCTGTGCCTGATACATGTTATTGTATTTTTGAATGTAATTCTCAATTGTTGATTTATTTTGGTGGTTGCAATGTTTGCCTGGGGCAGAACAAAACCGTTCTACTACAATATGCCCTCAACATTTCACTCCACCCTCCCAAACTGTTTTAGAAGTCAAGAGATGAAATTTTTATATCTTTAACTTGTTACTGCTGTCAGCTGCAGCTCCTGGTGATGCACACGATACATGTGCACTGCTGTGAACTGGATTTAATAATGGTGCCCATGACACACAAATGTGTGCAGAAGGACAGCACTGAGCAGGGCAGGTGCAAGTCTCAAGCCATGAATGGGAGCCCCTGAATGGGCCAAGCACACAAGCTTCAATTCAGAAACCATTCTGCTTCGTTTTCCCTCCCAGTACCATTCCAAGAAAAGTCTGCCAGAATATTGATGTGACATACAAGGCTGTATTATATCAGCCTCAGATGCTCAAGCTTAGCCCTTTGCTGGTTTTTGGTCAAACAGCAGTTGATAGGTAAGCAAAATACATCATCTGCTGTACCAGCCTTTCATGGCTTTGCAGTTTTGCAGTAAATACACTTACTGAGACAAGAGCTGAACTTTTGTATGTTTTTTCCCATGTTTTTAAGGTGACTATCTGGGCTCAGTTTATGGGGGAGGGGAGTAGGCGGGTGCTATATTTGCAGATGGAAAATAATTCCAGAAAGGAGGGATGCAGATAGAGGGAAAACATCCGAATCCATTTCATGTCAGAAGCAATGTCACTGGGAAGAGCCACTGCTGCAGCCTGGGGAGAGCTCGCCCCATCCTCCCAGCCCAGCCACACCCGATGACTCAGGCTCCCATCCATTATGCACCGCATGAAACCCGACCTTCCGGCGCACGCTCCTGCCAGCAACCCGCATCTGTTGAATCAGAAAGCAATCACCTGATGCTCAATCTCGTTTCACTCATTAGTCCTTGCCTGCAGCTTCTGTACCCAGAATTAAAAGTTCATGCATCCTGCCTCTTCTGAGTGCCGTGAGTCATCAGCAAGAGCTTTGGGACCGCCAGGGTGGGACCGAGGTGGTGGAGGGCTATGCCCTGGGAGAAGTTCTAGACCAGAAAGGGATATTTTGATGTGCATTAAGTCCTGCAGGAATCACTCAGCTTAAATACAGCTCGGTGTATTGGGGCTTTCTGCAGCACACACGGTCGAAAATCATTCTGGAAAACTACAAGTGCATTCTTTGTTGAGGCTTCCTGAACCATAGCATTACACAGTACTAATGACTCAATACTCTGATGTGGCTTTTCATTAAATTCATTAATTAACTTCAGCATCACTAACACCCCTATTCAAACCAAATTATAAGAGACAGCCCACTGAACCAACTGCTGGATCCACACTAACCATGCAGGGATCTCCTGACACTTGAGCACATGCAGAGGCTGTGAGAATTTGGAGAGCAGATGGTGATTTCACCAAGGGCAAAGGTGACCCATGATACAGGATTTTTCCCTCTCTTTTTGTGGGCTCTCTTCCCTACCTGACCGGTTCAGCGAGGCCAGCAGCAGGGCAGGAGCACTGCATTGCAGGCTCAACACAGGAGGGAGGCACCTCCTGCTCTGCCATGGGCTCTGGGAGCTGAACCTGTATGGATCAGAGAGGTGGCCACAGCGTCCCAGTGATGCTGTTCACTCCAGACAGATGCCTCTGAGTGAGCATTATTTTCTTCTCCTGGGTAGCAGCAAGTGACTCACCAGACGTGGTGGTTGTGCCCAGACATTTGGAATCTTCTTCAGAGAGTCAGCAATGAATTAACACAAACCTGAACAAAAGTCAGGGATCCACTTCATCCATCCTAGGCCCTGGGGATTTTGCTCTCTTTCCTAAAGTTCTCAAAAGATTCTTAAGGTTCAATACATTTTTATTCTCTCCTAGCATCCAAAAATTCATCAAAATCTCATCACCTAATGCTCTAGATGAAGCTGCTGGGATAGGGCTCTGCAAGGGAAGAAGTAAGGAAGGAACAGTTCAAGTCTCTGATTTACTCTTTATGTGACACAGAACGACAAAAGGCAGCATGAACAACATACTAATCATTCCACTTTGAACCAATATACCACACCTCCACCTTCTCTGGATATACAAAACCCCCATTTTCTGAGCTAATCAGCATCTGTCCTTTACTTTTCCTGCCTGTGAAAGACTGAATTTTCCCTAAAGGGCTCAGCTTCCCAACAGGAACTGAATCAGGTCAAGGCAAAGCCGTGACCAGTGCATGACAGGGCAGGAACCAGCAGTATACCAACAAACCAAACCAAGAAAAGGAAAAAGCACATAATCCTCAGCTTGTTCCTTATTTGATACTCATTCAGAGATTAAGGTTTCAAGGCTTTTAGTTTTAGGCTCATAGAAAACTTTATTGAAAAGGTTAGAATCTCCTAAAGAGACCTCTTGGCTGTGCAACAATGAAAACCAGGTCACAGTATGGAGCTGCACAACGTGACTGAACAGAGATGTGAAAAAATATGTATAAAAACTCTGAATAACCCCGACAGAACTCAGATCTGGAAGCAGGTGGAGCAGTAATGATGCCACAATGTGACATTTCTTAGACTGGTGTTTCACTTACTGTAGTTAGTTTAGTTGTTTACAGGGATGCTGCTTACCTTTCAAGATAAAGACATTACCAGACCTGCTACATGCAAATTTTATATTTAATTTGTAACATACAAATACATATCTGTAGCCACTGGCAATAGAGCAGTTTTAAATATAGTACATAAATACAGCTGTGGATGTTGCAGTATGACAGCAGGAAGAGACTGCATGTAAACTTTTCTACAAAACGAAACACTTCCACATCCAGCAAAAAAAAAGAGCTGTGTGAAATGCAGTTATCAGCAGTGAGATAATCAGTCTTGGGAACCTAAGACTCTTTAGTTTGTATTATATGGAATATCTGACCATCCAGCCATATAATTGCATGTGCTAGATAAGTGGAGATAGTGGGTTTTGAGGGTGACCTTGAAAGGGGAGGTTTCAGCCCATTAACTGTGAAAGAGGTCTCTAGGCAGGACATCAGGCATGCTCTTTTCCAGATCCTATTCTTTGGGCAGAAGGAATTTGGGCGTCTCTTGTAAAGCAAGATTAATGTGTGCATGGGCAACAAAAGAGGTCGGTGAACAGGAGAAGGATTTCAGGACAAACCCATTTGTTTGTGGGGAAACAGATGCATCCTGCAATCCCCTCTTAACTAACCCTGGCTCCTCTCAGGAGCCTCCTCAGTGAGCCTCTCTCAGTGTGGAGGTGAGGCAGAGACCAGCAGCGCTCACTTGCCTGGAGAGTGCCTGACTCACCCTGCAAACAATCAGTGAATAGTCAAACAAACCTTACACCTGAGCATCTGCTCCTTAACACCATTCTGCTTTCCCTGAAGTAGTGGTTTCTATGTCTAACCTGGGGAAACTGAGGCACAGGGAGGTTGTGGAACCCCAGGTTTACACAGCAACTCTGCAGAGCTCAGGATCTTATCTGGACTATCCTGCTAGTCACTACCAAGCTTCAGCCACAGACTTCTCAGAGACAATCTGTGTCACTTCCCCAGACTTTCTCAGAGACAATCTATGCAGCAGTTCACGCTCATCAAAAGTAAATCAAAACTAGTTCTCTCTTACCTACATACATTACCCCTTCTTTGGTCTTCTCTGCAGCCTCTGTCACTCCCTGCTTGGTCTTTTCTGCAGCAGCCACCACACCTTCTTTAGCAATGGAGAAACCTTTCTTAAAAACATCCATTCTTCTTGCTTGTTAGGGTATTATCTGGGATGATCTGAATGAGGGAGCAAAAGCAGCAAAAAGCACCTCAAGGCTGGGATGCGAGATGCAGCCTTGCCCTCGGCAGATACTCAGCTTCTCTGGCAGGCTCTGCCTTTGCTCTTCCTCCTGTGCTGGATGAAGGCAGTGTGGCAAAGCTCACAGCCCTCGCTGGCTCTTATTGATGAAGTGTGCTGCAGTGTAGCCAATGCCCGTGTACAGCTGATACTGAAATATTAATGATACAGATCTGCTTGGGCAGCTTTAAGAAGGGAGGGGGAGAGGAGGACAACGACAGCAGTAGGTAAGGAGCTGTCTGGAGAATTTCCAGAAAGACAGAGCTTTTAGAATATACTGCAATGCTCTCAGTGAAGGATGGTCTCAGTGAAGAGGGAGACTTCAGCAGGAGAGCTGAGTTCCTGAAAGGGCATCTTCCTGAGGCTGCAGCAGGAGCCAAATACCAGCTCTCCTGGGCCCCAGAGGGTGGGGAGCACGTAATGCTGACAGCATTTGTAGCAAACAAACAGGGTCAAGGTTTCTTGGTCTGGCAGTTACCAGGAACCCAGTCTGCACAAAATGGCAACAAGAACATTATTTCTAATAAATCCTGAGAAAAACGGAACCAGCTACAGCTTGGTGCTCAGGTGAAGTGAGCTTGAGGTCCCACCTGCTATGTTTGTCAAGTGTGAAGTCATTCTGTACAAATTGTGAGGTTTGCTCAGCTGTACATCCCATTATAATGGTTCATTTCTGAAAAATCAGACGCCTGTTGGGGGAAATCCTGTTTCCTATTTGTTTCTCTGAGTTGCTGTAGACAGAGCCCTGCTCTGTCACTGCAGAGAGAGACAACATCTCACACCAAACACCATCCCTCACGTCAGAGCTGGTGCTGCAGAGCACAGCAGGGCAAGAACAGCCAGCACAGAACTGACTGGAGAAATCTTACAGAGGATCCATCCAGCCTCAAGGCCTGGCTAGGAAAAAATACGAAAACATGATCATTAATCACAGTAGGATATCCTAATGCACTTGCTGTTAAACTCAGGTTAAAGTGTTTTCTGAAGTAGAGCCTAAGTGGCCCAAATCAGCTATTGCCCCATCAGCAAAATTAAGTTCAGTGCTAGCTGTGAAAGCAATTGCTGGTGCAGCAAGGTGATTTTTAATTTATTTTTTTTAATAGATGTGAAACTATGGAAGTCACATTGCATCAGCCTCTGAGCCCAAAGCATGACCTGCTTTGGCTGTTTCTCCTCACCAGGCAAACAGAATATGAAATTTAGAGGCTGAGTTGCATTTTGGAAAGATAGCACACCACAATGTCATCAAGTGCAGTGATCTGCAAGCCACTGCTGCTACAAGTTATCAGCCTGGAAGTGTCAGACGGGGAATGACTACACAGAAAAAACTTAGAACACAAAATGTTCTATCTGTATGTACATGCAGACATGTACACAAACATAGTTCTTACTGTGGAACTAAGAATAATTCTTCAGTTTTTGGAAGTGTTTTTTTTTACCCCACACTGGAATTATTGAAAAGCTGTTGATCTGGGAAATAACATATACAGCTTTTAATCCTTTTCTCACAAATAAGTCTCCTTACTTTTAAATGAAGAACAAATTTCCATCTGAACATAAAGGAGCCAAATCTCTGTCAGACTAATGAATTTATCAATTGTTAATCTTTAAAAGTGCAGGAATCAGAGGAAGGCCAGCACAGTATACCAATTATTATAGGATCTCACATAGCTACAGAATGTTGCAGCAAGAAGTAGAAAAGGTTTTTCTTATCACCTGTCAAAATTCCCCCTAGGTGGTTGTTGCTATGGCTGGTTCTCCTTCCTGCTCCCAAAGTGCTCTCAGATTGAAGATATCTGCACCTTACTGTGCCATACAACAGTGGTTTAACCTCACTGCCCCTGGAGCCAGTCCCAAAACTGCCATTGATTTCACCAGGCACAAGCAGGAGTCTTGTTTTAACTACGTTTGTTTTAAAAAAAAAGAATTTACTATCTTTGGGAATTGCTCCAGGGCCTATTTACTTTTTCACCAGGCTTTCAAAGACCATTAAAGCAGAGCACAGACATTCCCAGGGTTGTGAGTTTTACTGGTATTTTCAGGAGAACACCAAGGCTGATAAGGCTGAGTGAGAATATATCTTGATTTCATTCAGCTATTGTTCTGTCATTGTGATTTGTACAATTCAATTTTACGTATTTTGCATTGCTATAAAAGGTAACAAATGCATGAAATACCAAACCATCCTGGGATGTGAAACATGAATCATCACCAGATTGAATTAGCCAATACTCAAGTGGGATACTCCTTTCCTGCCTTCTCCTGTCCCGATGACCTTGAGAAAGGGCTCACAAGACACATTTCAATGCTGTTGGATCCCTCCCAGCCAGCAGGCAGTTTGCACAGGCATTGTTTTACCTTGAAACCTTTTTAGGAAAGCTCTGGACTCAGGACAACATCGTAGGCAAGCATCCATAATGGCTCCTCAATGTTTGCCACCTGCAGGTGACTGCAGGATCCTTCTACTCAAAGCAGAGGATTCAGTTCCAGCTTGTTGCCAATCCTACCTCAGACAAAACTAACAACAGAGTTAACACAAGCTACCTTCACTTTAAGATTTTGCTAGGGACTTAACTTTCTGCCTGGTAAGGTTTCCCCCTTTGTATCAGGTAAGATAATCAGCAGCTAAAGAGAAAGGCTTCCAGCAGGCAATTCAGAGACCCCAAGTTCCTATCTCCCCTGGCATCAACCTCTTTTTCTCTGTTTTTTGCCTTGCAACACTAGGAAAAGCCAGTTAAGCTATATCACTGTAAACAAATCTGTATCTAAAAAACATTTGGCTGATCTGCATAATACCAAAAGTTAGCTGATCTCCGTAATACCAAAAGAAAGCCTTGTCTTAAGTTGTGCAATGACAAGCCATCCACTTGCTGTTCATTTAAAGTTTGAATTCTGGCTGCTCAGACCTGACCATTGAGCCTCTTACTGGATTAACAGCAGAGTTTCTTGAAACTGCCCCTGAAAGGAACAGTTCCCACCTCTCATGGGCCTCCGCCAGTCCCTGGGTGTTGGTGGCTGACACCACCAACAAGCAGGTCTGTGCAACATCTGCCAGCAATTCTGGAATATGGGCAAGAGAATTCTAACTTGAGTCTACCTATTCCCAAAGCACTGATGCAAGGCAAAGAAAAGAATGCAAAGCAGAAATCAACATTCCCTGTGCTCTACTGTCTTATTCTTTGTGCCTGCAACAGATTAAACAGGATTTTACTTAATTTGGGTCTCTTCCTTCTTGAATTTTCCCAGTTGCAAGCTGCTCCACCCACAAAGCCTTAACCTTATCCTTTAACAATGAACTTATGCTGGAGACTAACAGCTGACAAAGTCATTTTTCTGGATGAAAGGAGTGTGATTTGGTCATATTCTATTGAAGTATTTAAATTGTATATGATATTGTTTGAAAGACAGGTAAGGAAAGACAGACTGCTTTTGTGGCTGGTAAATTTCCTTTGTTCAGGAAGTTTTTTTATGAAGAATATTAACATTAACAGGATCGAACCTTGCTATATATAAACAGAAATCTTTCCTCTGTCTCTCCATTTATGAAAACTTCAAAATGCAGAAAGAACTGTCACAGATCTGTCATTTCCATGCCCTAATGAAAACAAGCAGTTGTCTGACATCCTTTGGCAAACAGTTTAGGATTTGAATCCCTGCATGTACGTTTGCATAGGTAATGAGCTAATTTCCTTAGCCAGAGAATGAATAACCCAGGGACAAGCCATTTTTCAGGAACACACACAGGGATGAGCCACATGCAGCGCACAGAGTGCTGCCAGTACAGCAATCTTCCGTGACTGATCTCTGCTGTCGACTACCACTGATAGCTTTTGAACAAACCATTAAAAATACAGGCAACAAGAATTCATCTTCTCCCCATGATGGACAGACCAGCAAAAGGAATTACTCTCTAGCCCTGCAGTCCCCTCCTGACTCTTCTCCCCGTGCTCTCTTCCCCCAGAGCAGCTGCACACGCATGAGCGTGCATCAGCAGCGGGCAAGGGATGAGACAGCATTTTCCAGATCTAAATCCCAGTGCCTAATGAGAAGTTATCCCCTTGCTGTGCAGCTATCAACTAACCTGTCTTCCTAGACATAAAACCCTTTCATTTATTCAGTGTGCTTCACAGATTCGGAACTGGGATATATGAATCTAAAGCAACACCTGCTTTCCATCTTTTCTTGGCTTTTTAAACATTTCTTCAAGGGTTTTTTTTTTCCTTTTAAATACACAGATTCAGAATTTAAGTCTGCAATTAAGAGCATCACATAGTAGGGAGTGAATCTGGAAAGACAGAAAAGAAACAAACAAATTCATGAGAATCTATTAAGTGAAAACTGAATTTTGAAGGGTTGTTTCTCCAGAGACATGCTGACTGGAACAGCCAGAGCGTTTGCTTCCCAAGCAAACGGCCAAGCCATTTATTGGATCAGCCATTTATCAAACACAGTGTTTGGCACTGTTTACTCTGAGGTTGCCACCTCCTATCCAGATGTAGCTTCAGGGCTCTGACCCTAAACAAAAGGAAAAGGGCCAAGATAAGATTTTGCACCTTAAACAGATTTCCCAGGAGACAGTGCTGGTATTTGATGACTTGGTTATGGAACTGCAAACAGGACACTGAATTCTCAGGGTGGGCAACATCAGAGGGCATTAAGAGCTGTGTTTAATGGAAATGGTTAGAGTTACCAGACAAGGCAAGAGCAGTCCTGACACTTATTGGCAAGATGCCAGGGCATAAGTGATCGAGCTGGTATAACTGGCAATATCAACTCTTTAGAGACTAGCTTGAAGTCTGAAGAATAGTTTGAACACTTTGAGGAAGAACTTCTCAGAAATACTTAAAGAGAAAGTATTTTCATGAATAAGAGCACAGAGGGGAAAAAAAGGCCACTAGTGACTGGGGACAAAGAGTGGAGGAACAATGTCTTTGGCTAGGTATTCTTAGAACCAGTAGAAACCTGTGAGAGCTACAAGGGCATCTCCAAACATCCCCACACCACTATTAGTATAACATAACTTACTGAATGGGTTTCAAGTATATTTTTGGAGTAACACTTCACAGTAACACTTTCCCAATAATTTTCCAAACTATCTTTTAAATTGATTTAACTCATTTTTTCTTTAGAGCAGTGGTACCCAGCTCTGTAATGCACACCAACACTCAACTAGGCAACTGAAGAGTGACTAAATATCTACTGATGTTAGCTGGTGCACATCTAGAAGTGGGTGCACTCCTAGAAGACACCTCAGAAAGCAATGAGCAGGTTGTTACAGCAAATGTATGTCTGTTTTCCCTGGTTCCATGCTGAGGTAACAGCACACAAAAACAAACAAACAAACAAGGCAAAGTTGTGGTGTATCTCATTCCTGAGTAGGTACACTCCTCATACTTATTCCTCTAGAGACATAAAAGAAACCTTACAGCTCAATCTGCCAGCAAATCTCATATTTTGAACCAACAGTATAACCTGAACGTGTTATTCAGATACCACAAATTATAACAGCTGTTACACAAAAATCTCAACTACTGCTCAGTAAGGGAGTTCCTTTGAATAATGAATGTCTTCCATGTCTTCATGGCAGCATTCTATGTTATGCCTACCACAAGGAAAGGGATCCCTTGCCTTGCTTCATACTTAGCATCCTTCGCAACCACTACCAAAAAAACGTCGCTAAATTATTAACCTGCAAATCTGTGCCTGCTGCACCCACAGGGCAGCACCATTACAAAGGTACAGAGAACAGGTTCTTGCACCTGGAGGAGCAGTAGATGTTCTGAGCCAGAAGGATGGCAGAGAAATACTGGCCCACCACTTGGGAGGGATTGCACCCATGAAGAATGACTTCAACACCTTCAGCACAAAGTCACTTCTCTGCAAGCAAGGATCTCACTGCAGGTCAAGTTATAAGCCTGCTGCTTGTTTTGTCTCATGCTTGCTTCAGTTCCTTCCTGATGATGGTCTTAATACGTAAACAAATATAATGCTTAGGTCACATCCAGTTACTTGTGAGAAAAGCACATTTCTGTGTGAAACATGGCACATGAAATATTCACACACTGACATGTGTTACGGCAGGATGCACACAAATCTGAAATAAAAGCAGCAGGAAGGAACAGAAGGAAGTTGATAATTTTTTTCAGCCTTCAGTCCAGACCTTGTGATTTCATCTCCCTGGAGAAGTGACTGCTACAGCAAGAACAGGTTTTTCCTTAGAATTAGCAAGCTCTCTCCCTACCTGGCCCCATACGCTGCTGTCACTGCTCTTAGGCAGCAGTGCCTACCAGGTCAGGAAGGGCACTTCTGTGTTTATCTATGTTCTTCCATTAAGCATAAAATTGGGGCATCAGGAGAGGGGTGCAAATCCAGCCAGTGAGAAGGAGATGCAAATTCATAGCCTTTAATAACAAGGCTTTCCAAAATCCTGGAGAGATTTTATCCTCTATTTTCAGCTGGTATTGGAATGAATCCATAAAAGCTTTACATTTAATGCTCTGCAGGACATACTGAACTTTGGGCTGCTCCTTTGTGATCATTCACACTGCAAGATGATCTAGCAGTCCTGTGTTCCCATTTGTTTTGTCAGTGGAGCATCATTCTCCTTCACTTTATTCTTTAAAATGCCAGAGCACATCACCCTGCAAGGCAGTGAAAGAAGAAACACAGTTAATGAAAGCGACAAAACTAAAAGCAGTGCCACCAGCAAGGCAAAACCAGTAAGAAAACCATATGCAACCTCCACAGCCTTCTTAAAAAAAAATTATTATTAGAATGTGGTGACAGAGGTAGCTCTTGACAGTAGCTCTTGGCTAGCGGCTTTTCTTTTAATGCTAATTAAAAATACAAAATGAACAAAACAAAACAAAAAAAGCAACCTAGGCCTGACACCAAGAGGTGACAACCCAAACAGAAATTCTTAAAAATGCTCCATTATCCTGAGCTCCCTGAAGGACAACTTCATGAAAATCTTCCATTTGGATGGGAACAGACTGTGATTCACAGAGCTACTTTGCAAAGGTCTCACAAGCATGGATGTTTGTAGGCTCTTTTTCACTGTACATTTGCTCCGAGTCCCTCAACACCCACAATTTGTTCTACATACCATAAATACTCTGCTGCTAAAACCAAGGTATTTCAGCCTTTAAACTGTAGAAAAAACTTCCATGTGCAGCACTGGACCAGGCAGGTCTGTGACATTTTCTGGCAGTGCAGTGAGAGTCTGCTAGAGCACTCAGGATTTTCTTTCCTTTCTTTTCTCTTCCTTTCCTTTAAGCTAACATCCTTTTCCTGTGCCTGAGGGAGAAGGCAGCTGATAAAAGCCAAGTTCCTGTTCACAGATAAGTTTAGAAGGCAGGCAAGCTCAGAAGTTCCTTTAATAAGCTATATTCCTACCACCTTTTTCCCCCCCTGTCAGAGACGTCTTAGCCCCACACAGGAACCAGGCTCACATTGTTCAATAGCCACCGACGTTTCCACAGTAGCTGGGAGGGCCGAAAGCTCTTTCCGCTCTTTGTTGCAATTTTTTTTTTTTATTTTTTCCTTCCTTCTTCCAACTTTCCAGTTAAAGAATATTGCTGGGGCATTTCTGAAGTAATTCAGGCTGAGCTTCAGAGAAAAGAACAAGAGGCAGGTGTAACTGGGGGGGAAGAAGCCCAGGATGCTCGTGAAGCTTTTGCTGGTCTGCAGTACAGCAGGACTGGCAAAGCTGGTGGAACATGCAGACCATCATGGATCTCGTGATGGTTCCGTGCACAGCCTAAAGCCACGAGCTCATGAGACCTCTGCACACCCCCAGAGAGCTCTGCCACGCCAAGAAGGTTACTGGGAGGCAGAAGGGCTCGGGGAGGATACTCAAGATTACCCTTCAAGTGTGATCTCCTCACATCAGGAAGAGAGAGGGGATTTTGAAGCTGAGAGCCCACAGCCCCGAAATGGGTAAGTACCCCAACATGTCTGTCTTACACATAACAAGAGTGCAATCCTCTCTGATACTTTTATATTCTGTTGATACAGGGCTGTTTTCATTAGAAGTTTCTCATTAAAATACACTAGATTCTAGGGGCCAATCTATATCCAAACAAGAGTGGTTTAAATGCTTTAACTACACAAGCAGAAAGCTGAATTGCTTGTGGAGGATGAAACCACAGATGGGACCAGCTCTTTGCTTAATCTGAAACAGCAGAGTGGGGTTAGAGGTGTGCATACACCTGGCAGAGGAGAAGCCTCCCAGTTCTGCTATAAACCAAAACACTACCTCTGGCAAAGCAGAACTAGAAGTTGTTAATGTACTTACTGTTTCTTATCATCAGCCAATGCTGATTATTTCTGTTGTACATGGCAAACTTTGCTCATTAGCAGCATATGCCTGCCTGCAGACTTGGGCCTTGGAAATGGAGAGAGAAAGAGGATGTTAGCAAAATAAAAATAGTGAGGAGTAAATACAACAAAGTAAGAAATAATGAATAAGCATTAAAATTCCTACAAATTTCACACCCCCACCCCTTCCAAAGGTTTTCATGCCAGCAAAATGCTTTTCATAGTAATCTGTAAGCAGAAGAGCAGCCATTGTGAGAGCAAAAGGCATGTACTTCACTCGAAATATTCCCAAAGCCTATGATTTGTGTAAGTTTTACAGGGCACGTAAGTAGGTCTCTAAATGTTTAAAATAGATGAAAACCAAGCAGGACAGTGGATGAATCTTTTATAGCCTTGATGGATGTGTACAGCAGAGCCCTGCTCAGGAGAGCTGAAACAGCAGCACACCGAGGGCTATTCACAGCTCAGTGCTTTAGGATGCCCTGGTATTTTTCCTTTTAAATGCTCTTGAGGAAAGGAAAAAAGTGAGATGGAAAGAGACTATAAAACCTTGCTCATGACATGCTTCCCTTTCATGCAAACTGAAGTATGCCAGCTTGTTTCTAATCTCATTTGTATGTAAAATTAAGGTCTCTTTTCTGCATGTAACACAGTGAGTGTATGAAAACCTTGCTGTCTTTCATTCTACACCTTCCCACAAATCTGTACCTCCCCCTAACAGCCCTGAGGCACTTCCTAAAGCCTGCAAGGCTTCCTGATGGGCACTGTTCGATTAACCAAGTCCTGGTTAATGCAGTTCAGACACTGTGAAAGGAAGGAAACAAGGCCCAAGGGGTAGCTTGGGCTTCCAAATTGCTCTGCAAGGTGGTAATCATTTGACTGCTAGTTCAAATGCTGAAAACATTCTGAAAACTCCCAGTACTGTGAAAATTCAGTGCTGTAAAAAGGTCAGCATTACAGGTCAGCAAGATGCTGTAATATATTGTCCTAATCAGGATTTCTTCCTTGACTCTGTAGCTCTGTTCTGTACCAGCTTGTCTAATTCAGCTCAATACCAGCTATGACTCATCCTAATTTCCTCCCAAGGAGAGAAATACTTCCTTTTTATGGAGATAGTTGCATAATGAGTCAAATCATAACATTCTTCCAAATTATAAAGCTATGTGGATGACTACAGGCAATCCAAATCAAACCTGGCAGTAGATTTAAGGTATTCATTATTTTATAGAGCTGTCACACTTAGACCACACACAAGGCCAGGCAGCTGCTAGGTCCTAGGAAAGAAATTCAAGACTTTGAAAGAATTATATCTAAAAGTAAAGGCAGAGAGGGAGAACAAGAAGGGACAATACAATTTCTCTTGTAACCACACTCCAAATTCTAATATGGTTGAAGCAACACACTTTCAGAGCATGAAGTCCTCGTGTGCCTGTCAGCTGCTGTGGCTGCAGTGCCCTGCTATGCACAGAGAAGATATTGTCATGAATCTGGTATTTCCTCCCTACAAGTGTGACACATTCCCTGGAAAAAAACAAACATCGAGGAACAGGGTTTATATCTCTCAAGAGGAGAGCAAGAAGAAAAGGATCAGGAATTAAACAGGAATTGAGAGATAAAGGGAGAGAAAGACATGCCTTAAAAAGGTGTGACAGACATGCCAAAAAAGCCCAGGGTGTTGGAGAAGAGTTTTCTACCAAAATGACGTCTTACATCTAGTTTGCTTTTGAAATAAGAAAATACCTTTTTCTGCAGAACTAGGAAACAAACAAAGTTTTGGTTTGACTCTCATTATTTAAAAAAAATAAAAGCAAGGTGTGTTTTGTTCAACCATGTCTTATTTTCTTTTTGTATTAGGAATAGTGGTAGTTACAAAATAATCTTGTATTTTAAAAAAATGTAGAGTATCATTTTTCATATTGCAGTTATTTGAATAATTGAGACCATCATGACTAAGTAGTGAAAGGTATTAGTCAGAATCCTCTGCTTTCTGTTTTAACATGTGAGATGAAATGACTCATTAGATCCCAGTCAAATGCTTGCATATGTTATTTTGCTAATTCCTCTAAGAATAATAAAATTTTTCATGTAAGAGTTTTAAAATATATATCAGTAAGAAGTCACTGGCCTTTAAAGGAAGAACTAGGTAAGAGTTTAGTATATCAGCTGTTGCTTGTATCTAAACAAATATGAGAAGCTCTGCACGTTCAAGTGGACAAGTGTCTGTATGTGTGCAAAATCAAAACTATTAAAAGAAGCCAACTTTCCAAAGGAAATCAACTTTTATACTGCTTTTTTTTTTTTTACCCAGCAGCTGTATCTCATATGAGCTGAATGGTTTCATTTCAGTTATTTTATTCTACTGCTGAGGTAAATGGATTCACACGTACCCAAAACTTTCAGCAGAATTAAAAAGGGAAGTTAAGAGACCTGTACATCAGGAACAGTCAGGCTCACAACTCAGATTTCATGCACTTAGTGCTGTATTTCATTAAAGAAACCAAAACAAATGAAGCATGTAAAAGGCACATGCAGCTCTGACAGCAAAGCCCAAAGCTGCCTGTTCCCTCAGTTAGCCCGACCTGTCTGTCAAGTAACACTGTAAACCAGATCACTTAAGCATTCCAGGCTAAAAATAATCTTAGGAAAAAGCAGAGGTTATTTTTAACCTTCCCCCTCAGGAACCACACTGATGGAGCCAGTCCCCAGGTGGATGGCTCACCCTGTAAGGGAGAAATGGACGGTGGTGCTGGAATGGGAAGGAGCACAGCAACTACAGTTGGCTTCCCCATCCATCCAAAGTCTCACAGAACTTCTGTTTCTAGAAGTATAGTCATTGCCAAGTGGCCCCTGTTCTGCTTTTGCCCTGCAGCTTGGAAGGGGGTTCATTTTAACTTCTTTCTTTTTCATCCATGAACAGTGTCATCTTACAATATAGCTACAAGAAATGGAAAAGCAAAATGAAAACGTCCTCAAACTCTACCATCTGATCTGTTAAATAGGAAAGGCAGAAAGCTTCAGCTTAAGTAAATCCTTAATTTCATTAATATACTTTGAGTTTTGGTCACACAATTCTGTGAAGTCACTATTGATTAGAGGAAGGTTTCCTGATGTCAGCCAGGTGTGTTGTTATCTCTGAAACACCTCTTCCTCTCATTCCACTTCAAGGAGCCACAAAGAATCAGGCCTGTTCTCATGACTACCCAGTGAGTCAAAACATGTAACTATCCTCCCAAGGGTACACAAGCAGAGAAAAACCAAATCACTTATTCTAAGGAAAGTCAGTGTTCAGTCTTAATAGCTTATTATTTTTTGTGTGCTTTTACAGGAAGAATCCATTAATTTAATTAAGACCAGTTTCACACTGACTCACACATTTCTTTGAAAGAGGGCAGGGGCTTTTGTAGGAAGCTTATGGGATACTGAAATTTCCCACCGAAGAGGCACAGAACATATTTAATATAAAACAGTTTGGATGAAGTGCAGCTAAAAGTGATCTTCAGCACCCTGCAAAGCCACAGCCACTGAGTGCTCAGCAATAGCTTTTGCAGTGCCAAGTGCATCAACAGAAGTAATGGCTCCCTATCAAAGTGATGCACTTGGCTCCTTTAGGACTTCAGGAAATTCTCCAATAATCTCCAATAGCCACTGTCGTTGAGCAGCTCAGCTGCAGGTGGAACAGATCCACACTAGCCTGCTTGATGCAAATCACACAGCTCCATTCCACACAGTGCAGGAGTTATTGAGCCCTCTGTGCCCATGGGATTGATTTGTTTCATAACTCATTATTGCAAGCTGCAGCAATTAATTTCTTTGGCAGATAGCACAGGAGCTCCTGTTTCAGCACAGCCACAGAATCACTGTCAGCACTGTCACCACCTGGACCCAACCCCTTCCTGCTCCTGCAGGTCAGGGACCCTTGAACAGGAGATCAGTAAGCAGCCCTGAACAAATCTCCCCCTGTGCCCCAAACACGGTCACTCCAAACCTTGTTGCACACTGCCTGCACCCTGAGCATGTGCCAGTGGGAAGCTTGGCTTCCCAAGGAGTTCTGACCCCCTGGCATCAGCACAGGTGTGCCAAAGGGTGGCCACTGCTTGCAATTCCTGCTTCCAGATGAGGTCTGACAAAGGAGTGATCAAGGTTGTACTAGGGATGAACTTAAGTCTGCAGGAATCAAAGGAAAAAAATCCAAGTGTAAGCTTCCCTCTCACTGGGCTGTAAAGCTTCAGTTGCAGGGGTGATAAGAGAAATGAGGAAATGGCTGTGGATGCTCTTGAAGAGAACAAAACTCTTGCATTTACTTCTCTGAAACAGTTTGTACAACAGTTGAATTTGGCTCAAATTCAGCTCCCAGTCAAGCCTGCTGTTCCTTGAACTCTTGCTCCCAAGTTCAGGCCTGCACTTGCTCGGAAAGTCTTCGCTGCACTACGGTTTTAGGACGTCCTGCAGGATGGGACTATCCCAATTGGTAACAGTCTAACTGTTGGAATACACACTGCATTCAGCCTGGACTTCTCAGGGTTCTGGAAGATTTCCAGCACTGCATGGAAACCCACACATTTGAAACTACCACTGCCACTCTTTTCAGTAGTTTGTTGAGGTGAACTGCAAGCCAATCTGCTCTCACTCCAGTGAAAACAAGCGCGTTTCACAGGATGAGACACAGGAAGATCCCAGACCCTACTTGTGAAGGAGTTCTACTCGCTTTGGGAGTTTTCTTGAGGCAAAGATGGAGAAATATGAGCGTTTATGTTGTCTGGTTCTAATACAGGGCTGCTGGCTGCCTGGGAAGAGCTGGAGAATTCACTGACAGACCACCAGGCATCACTTGTCTGTTAATTAAAAACCCAGTGGCACACCATGCTGCTTTGGAGAGCCAGTGCCTTCCCCAACAGCTGAACACTTCCTGTATTCCATAAATTATAAAAAGATACGTCTGTCTCAATACTGACATGCACAGTCTTAGTTTAGATTAATTTAGATATAGTACTTTATTTCTGTTTTATTGAGGCTGCTTTTTCTTGTCAGTGAGAAATCTGCACAGAGGGAAAAACCAACCACAGCTAAAGCCTCGTTCTTATATTCCTCTTCAACTGCTATAAATCAGAAGTCATTCTGTACAAGTCAGTGGAAAATCACTTGTTTAAACTAAAATAACACTCTTCTACTACGTTCCTACAGCACTCTAAGCACGCATTGCTGCTTATCTGGTGCCTTTTGTGCTGCATAGGAAAATGTTATGGTCTTGAAAAGTTTTGCACACTGTGAGTAGTAGACAGGCATGGCTAGGCAGGAGTTTTCAAAATAATTATAGACACTGGCTTCCTTGAGAATAGAAATCTGAGGAAAATGATGGTGAAGGACAACTCAGTTGGACCAGTTCAGCCAAAGGAATAACAAAATTTATGAAAAACATCCCAACATCCTGAATTCCTGAAGCTTTTGTTCAGGCAAAAATTCCACTCACCTAGGAAATATCTAAAATTATGCACTGCAGTGGCAATCAAGAGAACATGTAGCAAAGAGAACTAAAGTATGTCAGTCCCTTGCTGAGCTGGGGAGCATTACTCATGCTCACTCACTAACACACTGTAATTGTCTGTATGAAGGAAAGACACTACCCCACATTCATCTGAGCAGAGTCAATTACTGCAGAGCAGCCATCTAACCTTTTCTCCTGGTTCTGTGGGTTTTATTTTGTTTCCTATGCTATAAGGTGGCACAGTCAAATCCTAGAATCAGAGAAAGAAATGCTTCCATTTTGCTATGTTTCAGTAAAAGCAGAACTAGATCCAATGTAAGAAAAAAATCATTTTAGTATCACCTAAAAACACCTGAAAGCTTCAAATAAAAAGAGCTTGAGCTAACCTACATTTGCTGAATCTTATTTAAATACAGAATGCTTTGTCATCAGATATATTTAACCTCAGACATAAGAATACAGTCATTTCAGAATTAGGCAGAAGTGAATAGATACATGTGAAGACTCTATTTAAAAAGATTAATTCATAATTTGAATGAAATCTAGGGGAAAGAAAAAAAAAACCCAACACCACAGTCTAGCAAAGAAAATTACTAAAACACTTTTTTGGCTGGTTTAAACTACATGGTTTAAAAAAAAGGGATTAATTTCTCTGGAGTGTGAACCAGGAAAAGCCACTGAACAAATGGAACGTCTGCAACCCTGAATTTCCAAGGGTCCCCTCAAGTGTTGCTCTAACTTTCAGCATTTTGATAAACATTACTATTCACCAGATTACAGGGAAGGCTTTTCTGTTCTCCTCACATGAGCAGCTTCTCTCTGTCCCTCTCTCTCCCTGGCAGCAGAAGCTTGCACCGAAAGGAAACTCTATTAAAGAGAATAAAAGCAGAGGGTGTTAAGTTGGTAACATATTCAGTGAATGAAGCGACATAGTTACAAAGGGGGAAAAAACTGCAGCAGCAGAACACAAAGCTGCTGTGTTCCAGAAACCAGCTCAAGAAAGTGCTATTTGTGAAGGGGCAGCTCTTTGAAATTTCACAGGCTGATTCAGAGCCTTTGGTGCCAGAGAAGTCCTGCTTGCCTCACTGAACTTTAGATCAAGCCCTTCTCAGTCTTTTACATGGTAGCACTTAACATTAAAGAATGACATATTTTCCCTCAAGGTTAATCCCGTTAAGGAGTATTTTTAGTTACAGATAGCAAAGTTTCCCTAAAGGAAGCATTTGACAAGTTGTAAAAAAATACTGCAATAGAAGTTTCATCTTTGGGCACATGCAATAATTTGGCAGCTCATTATAGGCCTTATCTACTTATTTGAGGAAAGAATAAACTTTGATAAGTTTTATGGAACTCAAAACCTCTGAAAGTTTTTGTGATTAAAACAAAAACATTACATATTACAAACAAAAATATTACATAGCCCTTCAGCTCCAAAAAGAAACATTTAAGATCAAGTGAGAGAAAACCAATGAATATATAGTAAAGAAAACTGGACATAAAGAACTGTGACCAGCCTTAAAGGAAGTTTTGATTGAGAGCCCATCATATTAATCTTTTTTTTTTTTTTTTTTTTATTTCCTCATGCTATTCATTCTGCAGAATACTAGTAGTTGTCCAAAACATCAAGTTGGGATCAACCACTGATTAAATTTCTCACACAACATAACCCGCTTTGACAAGTTGGAAGCCCACCAGTTCCTCCAACACATTCACATGTTTTAAAAAGG